>NC_069499.1:960789361-960949361 GCF_027579735.1 Bombina bombina
TTGGAAATATATTTTTAATTTACAAATCAAAATATCGTCGATTGACTGTACCTGCTCCTCCCACTCTCAACTTCCTTATTATCCTCAATATTACGTATTCAGCGGTCCCACCCGCTGTTTACGTATCAGCAATGCACGCTCCTGTCTCAGTTAATAACTGCGCATGCGTTAAACACCGTTTCCGCTGTCAATCAACGTAGAATTCATTGAATCTTTACATTCGATGAATACTATCGTTGTGAATCGAGCAAATCAAAGGATCTCCTACCCAAGCCCGTAATACTGGGAAATAATGAAATAATAATGGAATGAAATAAAGTGTATTTTTGTTATATATATAGAGATGAACTTGTTGTGCCAATCATAAAATTCATTTGATGAAATATAAATATGAACATTCGTTTTTTTATAAAGTAAGCCAATTGTATTTTACTACTCAGAGCCCTTTGACAACTGAACTTACCGAGCGTAATATTACTTCAGCAATGAACGGAGTCCATAAAGTGATCGATTGCGCATGCGCGAAATGTGAACGCGCTTTTGCGAATAGTATGAGAAGAGGGGTCTAACGCAAGCGCAAGAAGTACTAGTGACGACATCCAAAGGGGTTGGGTCCCCCTGTGGTTAGAGCCGTTATTGGATCGCACGATCGTGAATTTTAATTAGAACGAGTGAGCGCAAATGACAGGTGGAGGATTACAATGACGGCTACAGACAAAAAAAAATAAAAAAACAAGGTATTTACTGACATATAAAAAATTTGATGAATGAAACTCATGTTTTTTTAACACCCAATGTTACGCCGGACTTTAGACAGGAAGCAGACTTTACATTCACTTTAAAAAGAGAAACTTAGTTTAAAAGGGAAACAGATTATGGCAAGTCTCACAATGTGCATAATTATGTAACATTACTAAGAATGTAGACTGGCCCTTTAAAGTCCCTTGTTTTTAAATATGTCATGCATACTCAGTAAATTAAAACAGCATAAAAAAAGGCTCAGTGGTGCTTTCACGGAAGAGGCTTGTGGGAATTGTAGTCCTAGATATTGGTACTATATCCTATATAGGAAATTAGTTCATTTACTTTAACTATATAGACTTCACAAAATCACAATGCTTAAATTGTCTTATAAAAAACGTGGAACTGCTTTTGTGATTACTTATGTCTGTTTTCTGCTCAGCGGTACTGCAAGCCACATAAAGCCCTTGAAGGGCCTGGTGCGCTGCAGTTTTGACTGCCTTGTGCTACACACAAACTACACAAACAATGACACAGTACACAAAACTCACACAATACATTTTTACAATTAAACGCTCAAGTTTAATTCCCAATCAAATGTTAAAAATAACATTTCATAATTAAACTTATCATCTACAGAATATAATAATATAATGCAAAGTATTCTTTGACAGGGACATTTAATTTAAGAATGTTCATTGTTTTAATGTTCGACTGTGAAGTAAAGAAAACTAGAAAGAGAGGGAGAAGAGAGAGAGCGGGGGGGGGGGGGGGGGGAAGAGAGAGAGCAGGGGGGGAAGAGGGGGGGAGAGGGGTAGAGAGAGAGGGGTAGAGAGAGAGGTAGATAGAGAGAGAGAAAGAAAGAGAGAAAAAGCAAAGGAAAGAACGAGGGGGAGGAAAGGAGAGAGGAGAAAAGTCATAAAACGCAGTGTGATCTCCAAGGAAATGAATACCTTCCTAATAATAATGCTCATCAAACTTCAAAGCAAGACATATTACAAATACTTAGGTGTCTAGTTTCTAATAAATTTATATTAAAACTTGTCACTCAAATAGTAAAGCAGATCCAAAATTACAGTTAACAGTATATGGGATTCTTTTTTTTTTTTTTTTCCCCTCATTGAGCCTTAAGGGCAACTTATTTAATTAGAGAAGCCCAATTGTGAACTAAAAGAAAATAGCAAAAGTGTCATAACATGAAGAGGCTCCTTAATGATGAAAGGAACTACTCTCACTGTTTTTCAAAAGGATATTTACAGTATATGTTTTCTTTAATGTATTAAAAAATCTTAATGCATAGAGCTTTCTATAAGGAAATAGAGTAAAACCTACAAATTGTACATGCAATAATGTATCATAAGGATGTGACTGAAAGCAGCCGTACCCTTACTACCCCTATTGACACTGCTCTATAATATTTTTTATTAGCCTCTTGCTACTGTTTTATGAAACTCTAAAAGATGCTTGTCACGTATCTTTGAGCTTTGTCTAGGAGGGAATCCACGGGATATGAAATGCAGAAACAAAACTTAGTTTTGCTATAATTAATAATACTATTGTTCTTTGTGCTTGCTATCTGTTTTAGTGCTGCCTAGCTATGTATTGGTGTGAGCAGCAATGACCAATTACATATATTTATCTTATCAAGAAATGTTTCTAATTATATAAGTATCATGTAGATAGAGAACTCACTTGTCTCCTCTTTTGTCTATCTAAAAGAGAAGTCCTGCTAGCAGTTAATAAAAGATCTGGGTATGGTCTCTTATTTTTCTCCACCTGGAAAGAACCTATTTTGGGCTAAATTTCCACAACAATCCTTGCCATTATTAGTGAATGTCCAGAGCAGATCAGATGTAATTTCTAGTTAATTCTATTTTCCTTTTGTTTATCCTATACAAATATTCACCAGAGACAAAGCAGTACAAAACTCTTGTGGCAAAAAAACATAATTTATGTTTACCTGATAAATTTATTTCTCTTGTGGTGTATCCAGTCCACGGATCATCCATTACTTGTGGGATATTCTCCTTCCCAACAGGAAGTTGCAAGAGGATCACCCACAGCAGAGCTGCTATATAGCTCCTCCCCTAACTGCCATATCCAGTCATTCGACCAAAACAAGCCGAGAAAGGAGAAACCATAGGGTGCAGTGGTGACTGTAGTTTAAATTAAAATTTAGACCTGCCTTAAAAAGACAGGGCGGGCCGTGGACTGGATACACCACAAGAGAAATAAATTTATCAGGTAAGCATAAATTATGTTTTCTCTTGTAAGGTGTATCCAGTCCACGGATCATCCATTACTTGTGGGATACCAATACCAAAGCTAAAGTAAACGGATGAAGGGAGGGACAAGGCAGGCTTAAATGGAAGGAACCACTGCCTGTAGAACCTCTCCCCCAAAAATAGCCTCTGAAGAAGCAAAAGTATCAAATTTGTAAAATTTTGAAAAGATATGAAGCGAAGACCAATTCGCCGCCTTGCAAATCTGTTCAACAGAAGCCTCATTTTTAAAGGCCCAGGTGGAAGCCACAGCTCTAGTAGAATGAGCTGCAATCCTTTAAGGGGGCTGCTGTCCAGCAGTCTCATAGGCTAAGCGTATTACGCTCCGAAGCCAAAAAGAAAGAGAGGTTGCCGAAGCTTTTTCACCTCTCCTCTGTCCAGAGTAAAGAACAAACAGTGTAGATGTTTGGCGAAAATCTTTAGTAGCTTGTAAGTAAAACTTTAAAGCACGGACCACGTCCAGATTATGTAAAAGGCGTTCCTTCTTTGAAGAAGGATTAGGACACAATGATGGAACAACAATCTCTTGATTGATATTCTTGTTAGAAACTACCTTAGGTAAAAACCCAGGTTTTGTACGCAGAACTACTTTATCTGAATGGAAAATCAGATAAGGAGAATCACATTGTAAGGCAGATAACTCAGAGACTCTCTGAGCCGAAGAAATAGCCATCAAAAACAGAACTTTAAGAACCAAGTTTAAGCTCCATGGGGGAGCAACAGGTTTAAACACAGGCTTAATTCTAACCAAAGCCTGACAAAAAGCTTGAACGTCTGGAACTTCTGCCAGACGCTTGTGCAAAAGAATAGACAGAACTAGCTGATAATCCTTTTTCCAAACCCTCTTGGAGAAAGGACAATATCCTAGGAATCCTAACCTTACTCCATGAGAAATTCTTGGATTGACACCAATAAAGGTATTTACGCCATATCTTATGGTAGATTTTCCTGGTGACAGGCTTTCGTGCCTGTATAAGGGTATCAATGACTGACTCGGAGAAGCCATGCTTTGAAAAAATCAAGCGTTCAATCTCCATGCAGTCAGTCTCAGAGAAATTAGATTCGGATGATTGAAAGGACCTTGTAGTAGAAGGTCTTGTCTCAGAGGCAGAGTCCATGGTGGAAAGGATGACATGTCCACTTGGTCTGCATACCAGGTCCTGCGTGGCCACGCAGGCGATATCAAGATCACCGACGCTCTCTCCTGTTTGATTTTAGCAATCAATCGAGGGAGCAGAGGAAACGGTGGAAACACATAAGCTAGGTTGAAGAACCAAGGCGCTGCTAGAGCATCTATCAGTGCCGCTTCTGAGTCCCTGGACCTGGATCCGTAACAAGGAAGATTGGCGTTCTGGCGAGACGCCATGAGATCCAGTTCTGGTTTGCCCCAACGATGAACCAATTGAGCAAACACCTCCGGATGGAGTTCCCACTCCCCCGGATGAAAAGTCTGATGACTTAGAAAATCCACCTCCAAGTACACTACACCTGGGATATGGATTGCTGATAGGTGGCAAGAGTGAGTCTCTGCCCAGCGAATTATCTTGGAGACTTCTAACATCGCTAGGGAACTCCTGGTTCCCCCTTGATGGTTGATGTAAGCCACAGTCGTGATGTTGTCCGACTGAAATCTGATGAACCTCAGGGTTGCTAACTGAGGCCAAGCTAGAAGAGCATTGAATATTGCTCTTAACTCCAGAATATTTATTGGGAGGAGTTTCTCCTCCTGAGTCCACGATCCCTGATCCTTCAGGGAATTCCAGACTGCACCCCAACCTAGAAGGCTGGCATCTGTTGTTACAATTGTCCAATCTGGCCTGCGAAAGGTCATACCTTTGGACAGATGGACCCGAGATAGCCACCAGAGAAGAGAATCTCTGGTCTCTTGATCCAGATTTAACAGAGGGGACAAATCTGTGTAATCCCCATTCCACTGACTGAGCATGCATAGTTGCAGCGGTCTGAGATGTAGTCACGCAAATGGCACTATGTTCATCGCCGCTACCATCAAGCCGATTACTTCCATACACTGAGCCACAGAAGGGCGCGGAATAGAATGAAGAACACGGCAAGATTTTAGAAGCTTTGATAACCTGGATTCTGTCAGGTAAATCTTAATTTTTACAGAATCTATGAGAGTCCCTAGGAAGCAGACTCTTGTGAGTGGGGATAGAAAACTCTTTTCCTCGTTCACCTTCCACCCATGTGACCTGAGAAATGCCAGAACTATGTCCGTATGTGACTTGGCAATCTGAAAGCTTGACGCCTGTATCAGGATGTCATCCAGATAAAGGGCCACTGATATACTTCGCGGTCTTAGGACCGCCAGAAGCGATCCCAGAACCTTTGTAAAGATTCTTGGAGCTGTAGCTAACCCCAAGTGAAGAGCCACAAATTGGTAATGCCTGTCCAGAAAGGCAAACCTTAGGAACCGATGATGATCTTTGTGAATCGGTATGTGAAGGTAAGCATCCTTCAAATCCACTGTGGTCATGTACTGACCCTCCTGGATCATAGGTAGGATGGTCCGAATAGTTTCCATTTTGAACGATGGAACTCTGAGGAATTTGTTTAAGATCTTTAGATCCAAAATGGGTCTGAAGGTTCCCTCTTTTTTTGGGAACCACAAACAAATTTGAATAAAAACCCTGTCTCAGTTCCGACTGTGGAACTGGACAGATCACTCCCATAACTAGGAGGTCTTGCACACAGCATAAGAATGCCTCTTTCTTTATCTGGTTTACAGATAATCTCGAAAGGTGAAATCTCCCTTGAGGAGGGGAAGCTTTGTAGTCCAGAAGATATCCCTGAGATATGATCTCCAATGCCCAGGGATCCTGAACATCTCTTGCCCACGCCTGGGCGAAGAGAGAAAGTCTGCCCCCTACTAGATCCGTTACCGGATAGGGGGCCGTTCCTTCATGCTGTCTTAGAGGGAGCAGCAGGCTTTCTGGCCTGCTTGCCTTTGTTCCAGGACTAGTTAGGTTTCCAGCCCGGCTTGGATTGAGCAAAAGTTCCCTCTTGTTTTGTAGCAGAGGAAGTTGATGCTGCACCTGCCTTGAAGTTTTGAAAGGCACGAAAATTAGACTGTTTGGCCTTTGATTTGGCCCTGTCTTGAGGAAGGGTATGACCCTTACCTCCAGTAATGTCAGCAATAATTTCCATCAAACCAGGCCTGAATAGGGTCTGCCCCTTGAAGGGAATGTTAAGTAATTTAGACTTTGAAGTCACGTCAGCTGACCAAGATTTAAGCCATAGCGCCCTACGCGCCTGTATGGCGAATCCAGAATTCTTAGCCGTTAGTTTAGTCAAATGAACAATGGCGTCAGAAACAAAAGAATTAGCTAGCTTAAGTGTTCTAAGCTTGTCAAGTATTTCAGTAAATGGAGTAGCTGTCTGAAAGGCCTCTTCCAGAGACTCAAACCAGAACGCCGCAGCAGCAGTGACAGGCGCAATGCATGCAAGGGGCTGCAGGATAAAACCTTGTTGAATAAACATTTTCTTAAGGTAACCTTCTAATTTTTTATCCATTGGATCTGAAAAAGCACAACAGTCCTCGACAGGGATAGTGGTACGCTTTGCTAAAGTAGAAACTGCTCCCTCCACCTTAGGGACCGTATGCCATAAGTCCCGTGTGGTGGCGTCTATTGGAAACATTTTTCTAAAAATAGGAAGGGGGGAAAACGGCACACCGGGTCTATCCCACTCCTTATTAATGATTTATGTAAACCTTTTAGGTATTGGAAAAACATCAGTACACACCGGCACTGCAAAGTATTTATCCAGTCTACACAATTTCTCTGGTACTGCAATTGTGTCACAGTCATTCAGAGCAGCTAACACCTCCCCAAGCAATACACGGAGGTTCTCAAGCTTAAATTTAAGAGAAGAAATATCTGAATCAGGTTTCCCCGAATCAGAAATGTCACCCACAGACTGAAGCTCTCCTTCCTCAGCTTCTGCATATTGTGACGCAGTATCAGACATGGGCCTTAAGGCATCTGCACACTCTGTACTACGTCTAACCCCAGAGCTATCGCGCTTTCCTCTGAATTCCGGCAGTCTGGCTAATACCGCTGACAGGGTATTATCCATGATTGCCGCCATGTCCTGCAAAGTAATCGCTATGGGCGTCTTTGATGTACTTGGCGCCATTTTAGCGTGAGTCCCTTGAGCGGGAGTCAAAGGGTCTAACACGTGGGGAGAGTTAGTCGGCATAACTTCCCCCTCGCCAGAATCCTCTGGTGATAAATTCTTTAAAGATAAAAGCTGATCTTTATTGTTTAAAGTGAAATCAATACATTTAGTACACATTCTCATATGGGGTTCCACCATGGCTTTTAAACATAATGAACAAGGAGTTTCCTCTATGTCAGACATGTTTATACAGACTAGCAATGAGACTAGCAAGCTTGGAAAACACTTTACATCAAGTTAAACAAGCAATATAAAAAAAGTTTCTGTGCCTTTAAGGGAAACAAATTTTGCTAAAATTTGAAATTACAGTGAAAAAAGGCAGTTAAACTAACGAAATGTTTACAGTGTATGTAACAAGTTAGCAGAGCATTGCACCCACTTGCAAATGGATGATTAACCCCTTAATACAAAAACGGATTGACAAATTGAAAAAAATGTTTTTTAAACAGTCACAACTGCCACAGCTTCACTGTGGCTTTACCTTCCTCAATATATGACTTTTGAAGCCTTTTGAGCCCTTCAGAGATGTCCTAAAGCATGCAGGGGACTGCTGAGGGAAGCTGAATGTCTCTGTCTGTAATTTTAACTGCGCAAAAAAGCGCTAAAATAGGCCCCTCCCACTCATATTACAACAGTGGACAGCCTCAGGAAACTGTTTCTAGGCAAAAATCAAGCCAGCCATGTGGAAAAAACTAGGCCCCAATAAGTTTTATCACCAAAGCATAAATAAAAACGATTAAACATGCCAGCAAACGTTTTATATTGCACATTAATCAGAGTATATACCTCTGATAGCAAGCCTGATACTAGTCGCTATTAAATCACTGTATTTAGGCTTAACTTACATTAATCCGGTATCAACAGCTTTTTTCTAGCAAATTCCATCCCTAGAAAAACTTAAACTGCACATACCTTATTGCAGGATAACCTGCACGCCATTCTCCCTCTGAAGTTACCTCACTCCTCAGACATATGTGAGAACAGCAGTGGATCTTAGTTACTTCTGCTAAGATCATAGAAAAACGCAGGCAGATTTTTCTTCTAAATGCTGTCTGAGATAAAATAGTACAACTCCGGTACCATTTAAAAACAATAAACTTTTGATTGAAGAAAAAACTAACTATATTACACCACTTTCCTCTTACTACCTCCAGCTATGTTGAGAGCTTGCAAGAGAATGACTGGGTATGGCAGTTAGGGGAGGAGCTATATAGCAGCTCTGCTGTGGGTGATCCTCTTGCAACTTCCTGTTGGGAAGGAGAATATCCCACAAGTAATGGATGATCCGTGGACTGGATACACCTTACAAGAGAAAGAGGGGAAAATGCTACAAAAGATACTTGATTGTAACACAAGGGAATTCAATATTTGCATCCAAAATCAAACAGTTGCTCACAGTCAAATGTCCAAAACTTCTAATGAGAAAGGAATGATATGTGTTGCCAGTCTGTCATGTTGACTAACAGATGTTAAGATGGTTATACATATGCCTTCATTGCCAACAAGACTAAAACTGCCCTTGCAGAATGAGCCATGAGCCCAACTAGTATTGATTGGTGATGCACTGTACTAATCATCTTGTAATGGTATTTGTGGCTGGTTACAGAATTAACAAACAACCGATTTGTCCATTTCCATTTTTGTTCTCTTTATTATTATCATCATTTATTTGTTTAGCGCCGCCAAAATTCCGTAGCGCTGGGTACAGTAATAGGGGTATACAATTACAAGGATTTGTGATAAAATACAAAACATAACAAAACTAAATAAATCTAGTACAGGAGGAAGAGGGCCCTGCTCCGGAGAGCCCACAGTCTACAGGTCTAGGGTGCAGAGACATAAGTTTGGGGGTAGTTTGTCACATTGGTTGTAGTTGCAGCAGTGAGTCAGGCAGTTCATGTATTAGTTTGGTTAGGATGAGAGATGGAGAAGAGATCGTAAGCCTCTCTGAATATGTATGTTTTCAAGGAGCGTCTGAAGCTATACAAGGTTGGAGACAGTCTTATGGAGTGGGGTAGAGAGTTCCAGAGGACAGGAGCAGCACGTGCCAAGTCTTGGAGACGGGAGTGGGACATAGAGAAAACAGGAGTGGAGAGATGTAGGTCAGAGGTTGATCGAAGAGGACTGGATGGGGAATATTTCACAATGAGAGAGGAAATATAGTTGGAAGTTATACTGTTGAGTGCTTTGTAAGTTAGGGTTAATACTTTAAATTGTATTCTGGAGTCTATGTTGAGCCAGTGTAGAGACTGGTAGAGCAGAGCAGCTGATGTAGATCGGCGACTTAGGTGGATGAGTCTAGCAGAAACATTCATAATAGATTGGAGGGAAGAGAGGTGGTGTTTTTGAAGGCCATTTAGAAGTAGATTGCAATAATCAATGCGTGACAAAATGAGGGAATGAATAAGTATTTTGTAGTTTATTGAGTAAGGAAGGGACGAATTCTGGAAATGTTGCGTAGGTGTGAATGGCAGGATTTGGTAAGTGCTTGCATATGTGGGTTGAATGTGAGTTCTGAGTCAAGTGTAACCCCAAGACAGCGGACCTGGGGTGAGGTGTTGAAAATAGAGTCTCCAACCGTCAGCAAAATGCCAGGTGTTGGATGTCTCGAGGAGGGGGGAATAAGAAGGAGCTCAGTTTTGGACAGATTGAGTTGGAGGTAGTGTGAAGACATCCAAGAGGAAATTGCAAAGAGGCAGTTGGAAATCTGGTTAAAGTAAAGAGGGAGAGATATCAGTAGAGGAAAGATAGATTTAGGTATCATCAGCATATAAGTGGTAATGGAATCCAAATGAGGCTATAAGTTTTCCAAGGGAGGATGTATAGAGAGAAAAGCAAGGGACCCAAGACAGAGCCTTGCAATACTCCAACTGAAAGAGGCATAGGATCACAAGATATGTTGTTAAAGGAAACTGAAAACGAGCGTTTTGAGAGATATGAGGCAAACCAGGAGAGGGCTATGTCTCAGATGCCAAATGAATGTAGTATTTTTAGGAGGAGAGGATGGTCAACTGTGTCAAAGGCAGCGGACAGGTCAAGAAGAATTAGTAAGGAGTAGTGGCCTTTTGCTTTAGCTGATAACAGGTCATTTGTTACTTTAGTAAGAGCGGTTTCTGTTGAGTGTTTAGGGCGTAACCAAGATTGTAGTGGAACAAGTAAGGAGTTAGTTGTGAGAAATTAAGTTAGCCAATTATAGACAGTTCCAATAATTATGAAGCAAAGGGAAGTAAGGAGACCAGTCGATAGTTAAAAGGGGTGGAGGGGTCAAGCAAGGGCTTTTTTAGAATTGGTATGATTGACGCATGCTTGAATGTATCAGGAAATGTGCCAGCGGTGAGAGATTGGTTAAAGAGATGAGTTTGATAATAGAAGGGGTGGGTAGGATTGCTAGGTTTGAGGGGTGTGAGGTACAGATATCTTTTCTAATGGTGTCAATTTTATTCTTGAAGTGATCAGCAATAATCTGAGCAGTGAGGTTGGTAGTGGGAAGGGGTGCCGGCGGAAGTAGAAGGGAGTTAAAGGTTGAGAAGAACTTTCTGGGGTTGGATGCATGAGATGATGCAAGGGAGGAGAAATAGACTTGTTTGGCCATTTTAAGCGCAGAGTTGTAGGACTTAAGGATGAATTTATAATGCCGGAAATCAGTGCATAATTTCTCCAACTGCCCTTCAGCAGTCTGTGAACATCGCTGAAGATATCTGGTCTGTTTGGTGTGCCACGGTTGCCGTCGAGTGATTGATGTACATTGAAGAGTGGAGGGTGCAGCTTTGTCAAGTATTGATTTTAGTGCCAAATTATACTGTTAAGCCACGAGGTTTGGGCAAGAGAGGGATGAAATGTTGGAGAGCAAAGGATTCAGTTGAGTGGAAAAGTCTGAGATCCAAGTCATTTAAATTCCTGCAAAGTAGCAGTTTATTGGGGGCTTGCAAAGATGTAGTAGCTAGAGTAAGAGGGACAGTTAGTAGATGGTGGTCAGAGAGAGGAAAGGGGAAGTTAAAGGGACAGTCTACACCAGAATGTTTATTGTTTAAAAAGATAGCTAATCCCTTTATTACCCATTCCCCAGTTTTGCATAACCAACACAGTTATATTAATATATGTTTTACCTCTGTGATTGCCTTGTATCTAAGTCTCTGCAGACTGCCCCCTTATCTCAGTGCTTTTGACAGACAAAGTTTAACCAATCAGTGCAGACTCCTAAATAACACCATGGGAGTGAGCACAATGTTATCTATATGACACACATGAACTATTACGGTCTAACTGAACTTTCAAAATGCTCTGAGCTAAGAGGCTGTTTTCAACGGTTTTAGAAATCAGTTTGAGCCTAGGTTTAGCTTTTCAATAATACCACCAACGGAACAAAGCAAATTTAATGATAAAAGTCAATTGGAAATTGTTTAAAATTGCATGCCCTATCTGAATCATGAACGTCTAATTTTGACTAGACTGTCCCTTTAAGGAATTTGGAAACAGCACAGAGATTAGTGAAGACTAGGTCTATGGAGTTGCCTTCACAGGGGTTGGAGATGTTGTCCACTGGGTCAGGCCAAAAGAGGTGGTAAGGGATAGAAGTTTAGAGGCAGCAGGCATGTTAGGAATATCAATGGGTATGTTGAAGTCCACTAAGATGAGAGGAGGGACATTACAAGAGAGAAAATGTGGAAGCCAGGCTTCAAAATGGTCCATAAATTGTGATGCTGGGCCAGGGGGCCGATAGATAACTGCAACAGGAAGAGCTACAGGGGAGAAGAGGCGGATAGCATAAACTTCAAAAGATGAGAAGGAAAAAGAGGGGGGTGAAGGAATGCAGTAAACGGTACTGTGTGGAGACAGGAGAATTCCTACTCCCCCTCCTTGTTGATCTCCTAGTCTGGGAGTGTGACTGAAGTGCAGGCCACCATATGACAGAGAGACTACAGCAGTTGTGTTAGAGGAAGAAAGCCAAGTTTCAGTAAGGGCTAACAATTTAAGTGAACATGAAATAAATATGTAAGCAACTAAAGACATCTAACCTATACAATGGCATGCCATCCACTCTCCTCTGGACAGGAAGAATGTAAGATTATATTCTTAGGAGTGTGAAACTCTAAAACTGCATTTTCTAAAAATTCTATAATTCTATCAAATTAAATTTGAAAGTTCTTTCAGCTCTGAATTGATAGCTACCAATACAGTTTTCAAGTGCTAATAACAGCAGAAAGACTTCAAGTAAAGGGTCAAAATATATTCTAATAAAGCATCAAGGCCAACAGCAGATCCCAAGGTGGTATTAGAAATATTATTATAAGCTAGGAGTTTCTGGAGAAATAGCAAATATTAAAAATGTTTAAGGTGCTGAAGCATCATGCAAAAATTATAAACATTAACATGGCTTAATGGTTGAAAAAGAAACAATATGCTAGATCATCCAATCTTTTTAGGACTTGGATAAAAGATTGTTCTTTGATTAAATACTCCTGAAAATACAGGAAACATCCATGGAGGATTTAACTGCTAATTATTTGATTAATGGCCACCATGGTCTTTTGGACTAAAGCGGAAGGATTGCAATCAGTATCAATTTATTTGTGTTGAGAAAAGGTATCCACTCCTATCAAATGATGGATGTAAAACAGCTAAAGAAACCATATACTTGATGGTTGTTGTTGGATGCCAGTAAATCAACATCTGGATGCCCTCCTGTGTTCTGTCATCAAACAGAAAACATGTGAAAGCTGCCATTATCATCTGAAAAACTGGAATTCTTCTTAGATCTTCATTGTAGTTTAGATCTGCAGGGAGATTGACCACTGTGGCTCTGAAAGTATCACTCTAGATATAATTTCAGATGATATGCAATGGATATATTCTTGGACAGGCTAGCTTATTTGTACCACTCCTGTGAGTTTTGTCATCAATAATCCACATCATCAACATTCTCATCCAAGTTCTTGCTGCAAAAAAACACTCTGTAGCAAATGTCTGATTACATATGTAATTCTAAAACTTTAAATTCAGAAGCCAATCCCTCCTTGGTAGTGAAAACTGTTCAATCTGGGTTCTCTCTTTCTTTATTATCAAGCCAACATACTGAAGACATTTTACCACTTTGGTCCATCCATACAAGCAGAATGTCATCTAGAGAAAAAATTACCTTCTGAATTTCCACAATGCGTGACATAATTTCCTTAGTAAAAGTCCTCAAGGCACTAGAAATTCAAATAGAAGACCAACTAACTGGTAATTTGTATCTCTCCACTACAAACCAAAGATGTTGCATATCATCTGCCAGTAGAATATGGAAGTAGACATCCTTGAGGTCTATGGAAATCCGTTTCATAAAAATTCTGTCTTGAATATTTTCCTCAAAAAGGCAATTCTTTAATAATCTTGGGTCTAACACAGGACTCAATTATCCATTTTTTTCTTTATAAGGAAAAGTCAAGAATAAAAGCCGTATCTTGTCTGCAACTTTTCTTTTTTTTATACTGGGCCTACTGGCTGTGGTGAAATTTCAATGCGTAATAGGAGGCATATTTTTTAAATTATACAGTTAACCTCTTAAAATGACATCCAGAACCCATTGGTCCAGAATTTTTATTGATATTCAGAGACAACATAACGGAAATATTATGATATTTCACATATTTACAAAACAATAGAAAGCGAACAAAAAACTTTGATTAAATGATTTTTTATTTGCTCAAACATTTTTATATGGTACCGGTCCATACATTATGTTAATCTATCATTTTTATGTTATAATAATAGACTTGTAATAACATTTTAGAATTTATACATCTATTTATATTGGTGTATACACTATAGCCATCAATTGGGTGCTCCCTCTATTCTGTCTTTCCATATCCAACTTAAACAAATAGGAGAGTGAACTTCAGAGACCTGGGTAGAGATATAAAATATCCTTAAATGTTGAAGCCATGGGGGGGGGGGGAGATTTCCATTTTTATTTAATTTTGTTTGTGGCAAAAAACATAATTTATGTAAGAACTTACCTGATAAATTCATTTCTTTCATATTAGCAAGAGTCCATGAGCTAGTGACGTATGGGATATACATTCCTACCAGGAGGGGCAAAGTTTCCCAAACCTCAAAATGCCTATAAATACACCCCTCACCACACCCACAAATCAGTTTAACGCATAGCCAAGAAGTGGGGTGATAAGACAAAAGTGCGAAAGCATAAAAAATAAGGAATAATTGTGCTTTATACAAAAAAATCATAACCACCACAAAAAAGGGTGGGCATCATGGACTCTTGCTAATATGAAAGAAATGAATTTATCAGGTAAGTTCTTAAATAAATTATGTTTTCTTTCATGTAATTAGCAAGAGTCCATGAGCTAGTGACGTATGGGATAATGATTACCCAAGATGTGGATCTTCCACGCAAGAGTCACTAGAGAGGGAGGGATAAAACAAAGACAGCCAATTCCGCTGAAAATAATTCACACCCAAAATAAAGTTTAAATCTTATAATGAAAAAAACTGAAATTATAAGCAGAAGAATCAAACTGAAACAGCTGCCTGAAGTACTTTTCTACCAAAAACTGCTTCAGAAGAAGAAAACACATCAAAAATGGTAGAATTTAGTAAAAGTATGCAAAGACCAAGTTGCTGCTTTGCAAATCTGATCAACCGAAGCTTCATTCCTAAACGCCCAGGAAGTAGAAACTGACCTAGTAGAATGAGCTGTAATCCTTTGAGGCGGACTAGAAGTCTTTCGGAAATTTTTAGTAGCGTCAACATAATATTTCAAAGCTATAACTACATCCAAAGAATGCAACGATCTTTCCTTAGAATTCTTAGGATTAGGACACAATGAAGGAACTACAATTTCTCTACTATTGTTGTTAGAATTCACAACCTTAGGTAAAAATTAAAAGAAGTTCGCAACACCGTCTTATCCTGATGAAGAATCAGAAAAGGAGACTCACAAGAAAGAGCAGATAAATCAGAAACTCTTCTAGCAGAAGAGATGGCCAAAAGAAACAAAACTTTCCAAGAAAGTAATTTAATGTCCAGCGAATGCATAGGTTCAAACGGAGGAGCTTGAAGAGCCCCCAGAACCAAATTCAAACTTCAAGGAGGAGAAATTGACTTAATAACAGGTTTTATATGAACCAAAGCTTGTACAAAACAATGAATATCAGGAAGACTAGCAATCTTTCTGTGAAAAAGAACAGAAAGAGCAGAGATTTGTCCTTTCAAGGAACTTGCAGACAAACCTTTATCCAAACCATCCTGAAGAAACTGTAAAATTCTAGGAATTCTAAAAGAATGCCAAGAAAAATGATGAGAAAAACACCAAGAAATGTAAATCTTCCAGACTCGATAATGTATCTTCCTAGATACAGATTTACGAGCCTGTAACATAGTATTAATCAGAGAGTCAGAGAAACCTCTATGACTGAGAATCAAGCGTTCAATCTCCATACCTTCAAATTTAAAGAGTCAATGACACTGAATCTATCAGGAAACCTAAAAAGGTTACCCTTGTCTGAGGAATCAACAAACTTTTTGGTAAATTGATCCTCCAATCCATGTTCTAGAAGAAACAACACTCATAAAAGACTGGGAAGGTTCTTTCTAGTGAAAATGAGCAAAGGGAATTGAATCCAATGCTGTGGCCATAAGACCTAAAACTTCTGTGCATATATAGCAACTGAAGGAAATAATAGAGACTAAAGGTACCGACAGACGGAACCCAATAGAATTATCCCTTGTCTGATAGAGACAAAGACAGTGACACAAACTATCTGGAAACCTAAAAAAGGTGACCCTTGTTTGAGGAATCAAGAGCTTTCGAAAAAAAGATCCTCTAACTATGTCCTGAAGAGCAAGCGAATCATATGAGATTCTGTATCCTCAGAAAATAATCTGAATGAAAACAGAAAAATGAAAATATGCATTTATTGTATCTAAGGAAAACAAATAATGCTATCAATGACCATAAAAAGGCAAAATAGTTTGAATAAAACTCCAAACCCGGTTCCTAAAAAAGGAACTGGAAGAAATACCCCAGAAGATTCCAGGTCTGAGCAGCGCTTGAACCCCATGGGTGCCCAGCCATGCTTCAACAGTATCCAAAATATATAGGACAGAAACACACTTAAAGAAAGTGTTAGCCTTACTGGAATAAAATCAAAGAAATTTGGACAAAATAGAACCAAATAAATTTCAAAGAAGTCTTAACCTGCCCCTTACCAGCCAAGCTGGAATACGGCACGTACATCGCAATATTAGGGAGCTGATTTCGAACCCCAATTAAAAACATGTTACTTGGGAAAGAACTCAGGAATTCGTTCCTTAATAAGAACAACCAAACTAATATAAGCTTAAAGTTTTAGTCTTAGAACTCAATCTTGAAGCCCAGAGTAACAGTTAAGAATTGAATCCAATTATAAAACAAATAATTGATTATCTTAGAACAAAAGAAATATGGAATTTTTTTTTTTTTAAAAATCACAAAATTCTTCTAGCTAAAATAGCTAAAGACATAGATTAACCCTCATTTGCGAAAATATTCAATAAAATGAAGACACAAATGAAATTATTAGCAAGATAGTCCAGTTCAAAGGACCAGTCAATACAGTGGACTTGCATAATCAATAAATGCAAAATAACAAGACAAATGCAACAGCACCTAGTCTAGTAAATGTTGTCCCTTAACAATGCTAAAATAAATCATAATCTGATACTTGATCTTAAAGTAAACAGAAAAAATGAAGCAATTGCAATATCCAAATAAATCACAGGACCAAGAAAAGTACCTAACCTAAACTAAATAATTTTCCATAAATAAGATACAACTATCTAAAGGAAAATAAATACTATTTTGCTATAGAAACAATAGCATAATTAGTAGAAGTAGAGATAGCCCCAATAAATTGGAGAACCCTCCAAATTGAATTTAACTGCTGGCAAAGAATATAGTTTAAAACCTTTGAAGAAAGAATAAAAGAAAATTCTCAGCCTATTCCATTCCCTATAATGGGGAATTGGAAAGAAAACCTCTGAAAACACAGAAGAAATAAATAGGCAGAAATAGTGTCAGCTAGTCTTAAAGAACTAGTTACCTTAATATCCAAAATAATCAACACCTTTTCAACAAAGAACAAATGTACTTTAATAATAGAGAAATAATAAAAAAGTAGATTTGTTAGTGTCAATATCTGATGAAGAAAATTTCTGAAAGAGAAAACATCATCAGAGAAGGATAAATCAGTATGTTGTTGGTCATTTGAAACGTCACTAATTAAAAAAAGAAGTGAAAAAGACCTAAAAATTTTATTAGAAGGCACGAAGTCAGACAAAGCCTTTAAAATAGAATCAGAAAAATATTTCTTATAAATCTTCTAAATATTTCTTGTACATAAGAATGGAAATATATAAAGCATAAACACTAATGGATTCGGCATGTAAAAGTATATCATAATAACTTATTACAAACCATAGCTAAAGATAAACATTTATAACATTTAAAATAAATGAACTTAGCTTTGGTAGAACTGAAACTCAGTTAAGCGTTTTTCCAGAAGTGGCTTCTGATTCAGGGTCAATCTGAGACATCTTGCAATATGTAATAGAAAAAACAACATATAAAGCAAAAAAGATCAAATTCCTTAAATGACAGTTTCAGGAATGGGAAAAAAATGCCAATGAACAAGCTTCTAGCAACCAGAAGCAATAAATAATGAGACTTAAATATTGTGGAGACAACAATGACGCTGGAATTTTTTAGCACCAAAAAAGCCGCCCACATTATTTGGCGCCTAAATGCTTTTGGCGCCAAAAATGGCGCCACATCCGGTAACGCCGACATTTTTTGGCGCAAAAAACGTCAAAAAAATGACGCAACTTCCGGCGACACGTATGACGCCGGAAATGACAAGAAAATTTTTGCGCCAAGAATGACGCAATAAAATGAAGCATTTTCAGCCCCCGTGAGCCTAACAGCCCACAGGAAAAAAGTCAAATTTTAAGGTAAGAAAAAATGATTTATTCATATGCATTATCCCAAATATGAAACTGACTGTCTGAAATAAGGAACGTTGAACATCCTGAATCAAGGCAAATAAATGTTTAAACACATATATTTAGAACTTTATAAAAAAGTGCCCAACCATAGCTTAGAGTGTCACAGAAAATAAGACTTACTTACCCCAGGACACTCATCTACATGTAGTACAAAGCCAAACCAGTTCTGAAACGAGAATCAGTAGAGGTAATGGTATATATAAGAGTATATCGTCGATCTGAAAAGGGAGGTAAGAGATGAATCTCTATGACCGATAACAGAGAACCTATGAAATAGACCCCGTAGAAGGAGATCATTGAATTCAAATAGGCAATACTCTCTTCACATCCCTCTGACATTCACTGCACGCTGAGAGGAAAACCGGGCTCCAACCTGTTGCAGAGCGCATATCAACGTAGAATCTAGCACAAACTTACTTCACCACCTCCACAGGAGGCAAAGTTTGTAAAACTGATTTGTGGGTGTGGTGAGGGGTGTATTTATAGGCATTTTGAGGTTTGGGAAACTTTGCCCCTCCTGGTAGGAATGTATATCCCATAAGTCACTAGCTCATGGACTCTTGCTAATTACATGAAAGAAATTAAAATTTTCAGAAAAAAAAAATCAATATTAGTACTTTTTAGAAACTAAAAGTCACTGTTAGAATGGGATCATAAAATGCAGTGTGTATAAAAGTACAGGTTACTGTAAGGGTTAGGTGGTTGAGGCACAGGATGCAGAAGGAGAGACTGAATAAGATCAATATTGAGGTACAGACAAGGAATGAGACAGATGTGGTCAAACAGGCCAATGGTCAGTTCAGGCAGCAAGGTCAATATCAGGATAACAGGATAACAGGATAAGAGCAAAGTTCGTATCACAAGTTACACAGTATATCTGAACACTGAGCAGACTAATCAGATGGCTTTTATAGGGAGAGAAAGAAACATCCTTCCTTACTGTAACAGGTGTGGCTTGAGATTCTGTCCCTGTGAAAAGGTAGCGTGGGTGTGCGTGCACGTGCACGCATTCGCCTAAGGAGTATTTAGAATGAAGTCTAAGTGCTATAGCATGCTGTGTCTTGCGGCCTGTGAAGTTCTCTGCAAAGTTCCCAGCAGTCTAGACGGATGTCTCACACGCAGCTCTGGGCACAGTGGGGTGTGTGGTACAGTGGAGTCGGCCGCCTAACACGGAAGAGAGAGGTAAATTAGTGTTCGACCTTGACAGTACCCCTTTTTTAGGGTGTCGTCTCAGGAGACATCGAGTTTTGAAGGATTTTTAATATGGAATTTTCGGAAAAGTTGAGGAGCATGAATGTTGTCCAGGACCTATTTTCCGGACCATATCCTTTCCATTGAATGTAATATTCTAATGAAGCCCTCTTTTCTTCGGAATCTCTTGAATCTCATATTCAGGTTCACCAGATACTTTGATGGGATCAGGAGGTGGTAGATTCCTAGTAGAAAATCGATTTTCATTGACCTTCTTTATCAGAGAGACGTGGAAGAAAGGATATATGAGATAGTGGTCAGGTAGGCTCAATTGAACTACAACCAGACATATTATTTTGTTGATATTGAATGGTCCTATATACTTTAGACCTAATTTCTTGGAGGGACAGGATAAATTGAGGTGTCTAGTAGATAGCCATACTTTTTGATCAGAAAAAAAACAGTAGAACACTGTGATCCTTTAAAAAAGCTTCTCCTTTATTTTTTCAATTCTCCTCCATTTGCAAAAAAGAAAACACACAAATCAGGCAACAAGCCTTAAAAAACAATTATGCAGGTATATCATGGCTAGGAACCAATCTGTCCAACATGTTTCGGTGGTTCCTTAATCATGGACAATATTTTTCGACCAACCTGATATACAGGGGTTGGATTTTGTCTATGATTATCATAGTTTTTATAATATTGTTGACTGTGTTGTAAGGATCTTTGAGCTTGTTTGAAGCTTTGAGTCAGAATTCGGAGTCGTGACGTGACAGGCACTGGAGTGAGCGGAGTTAAACCATGGAAGGACAGAGGGTTGTAACCCGTAGGTTAACATAAATGGAGAGGTATGAATGGAGTTATGAATCTTTGAATCGTAGGCAAATTCTGATGTAGTCAGGAGTTCTTTCCAGTCGGATTGAAGATGGGTTGTGTAACATCGACGATATGTCTCTAAGGTCTGATTGGTACTCTCTGTTTGACCGTTAGAATGTGGATGAAATTCTGTAGAAAGGTCAACAGAGATCTGAACGGAGGAAAAGAAGACTTTCTAAAAGCATGAAGTGAACCAAGTACCCCTGTCAGAAAGGATGGAGTCTGAATACATTGTCCAGAAAATTGCTGCTGTTCTTTTAGCTGTTGGAAGTCCTTTGAAAGGGATGAAGTGGGACATCTTTGTTAGACGATGAACCACTATCATTATGGTGTTGTATCCTTGAGATTTAGGTAGGTCTACAATAAAGTCAACCGTGAGATGACTCCAGGGCCTGGTTGGCATTGGTAGAGATTGGAGAAGTACAGCTGTTTTTGTCTGAGTCCACTCTTCCCTTCCTTTTACTGTCTTTCAGACCCTTTAAATTTGCCTCTTCATTCCCTATAAAGGCTTCCTAATCCTAGCTGTCATTGCTGGATTATTGAATCTCTCTATCCGAGACTCGCTTACTCACCAGCCTATCTGGCTCTACCAAATCTTCAGCTCCTCCTGCTTGCTTCCACGGCTGCAGCTGCATCCCAGCAGCACCTGTTCTCTGTCTCAGTCATCTGACTGCAGCTTCTTCTGGGCCAACGCCCCTCAGCAGCAGTGTCTCACTGTGCAAACCGCAGCAGTGTCTATCTGATACCAGAGCCAGCTTTCCTCCAACTGAAGATGTACTCCTGCACTGAACTTTACCTCTCATCTGCAAAGGAAACAGGTTGTATATTTATCTTAATACTAACTGCCTAACCTGATATACAAAGCATTATTGACTAAACTTTTGCTTGTTACTTTCTCTGCTCAAAGCAGTACCACTGTGTTTGTGTTTGTTTAAACATTTACTGCAGCTCCTGCTCTGCCTAATGATCAATTAAGCTTTTCTGTCTGTGAACAAGCTTCCTTGTTGTTTGGCTATATTAAAACAGAGCAGTTAACTTTGTAGTCTGTAAGATTCTGTTAACTCCACTGTCACACATCCCACTTTTCCAGTGTCGTATATTCCTGCTAACAAAAAATCCTCTCATTAAATGCACAGACTCTCAATAGATCTGGTAACATCAGGTCTTTGATATAATTCTGATAGTTTTGGTGGTGATACTTTTGGACCTTGCACAGACAGTGCATGACTTAACATAGGCAATAACATCCTGTCGAAGAGAGGGCCACAAAAAGTATTGTTGGATGAAACAGAGCTTTTCGTCGCCCCCCCCCCCATGACCTGCGAGGGGTATGTCATGGAATTGCTGAAGAATTTTAAGTCGTAGAGTTTTGGGAAGAGATATCTTCCCATGAGCTAAAGGATAACCATCTGATGTGAGAGGAAGACCCATGGAGGAAGCAGTGGTTTGAATGTCTTTGATGGTTCTGTAGAATGGTTTCCTCTTTCTTGGATTTAAAATCCTGTGGAGTCTACATCCTGGAGAGAGCATCTGCCTTTTGATTCCTAGAACCAGGCCTAAAGTTACATAGAAGTTAAAGCGTGTGAAATATAGTGCCCAGCGAGCTTGACGAGGATTGAGTCGTTTGGCACAACGAAGGTACTCTCGGTTTTTATGTTCTATGAACACTGGGATAGGATGTGTGGTACCTTCTAGGAGATGTCTCCATTCTTCAAAAGCACATTTGATGGCTAAAAGTTCTTTATCCCCAGCATCATAATTAGTCTCGGCTTCTGTTAGTCTTCAAGAATAGAAGAAAAGAGGATGGAGAGCCGGTTACATCTTCCCTTTGTGAGAGTATAGCACCTGTAGCTGTGATGGAGGCGTCTACCTCTAGAACATACGATTTTTTGGTGTCAGGTAAGTGCAGGATAGGAGCTGTTGTGAATAGGTTTTTTAAAGTATCAAAGGACTGTTGTGTAGATGGTGATCAGTGCAATACGATATTTTTCTTTGGAAGATTAGTAAGAGGCTGGGCTACTGAGGAAAAGTTGCGGATATATTTCCGGTAAAAGTTGGAAAAGCCTATAAATCTCTGTATTTGTTTCTTGTTTTGCGGTATTGGTCAGTCTCAAAAACACATTTTTCCATCTTGGCGTATAGATTGTTATGTCGTAACCTCTTTAGTACTTCAAACATATAAAGAAGATGTGTGTGTAGGTCAGGAGAAAAGACAAGTATGTCGTCTAAATAGACCACTACATACTGGTTGAGTAAGTCTCACAACACATTGTTGAGAAAGTGTTGGAAGGAGGTGGGGTCATTACATAGCCCATAGGGCATGACCAGATACTTGTAATGCCCATATGAGAGCGGAATGCAGCTTTCCATTTGTCTCCCTGATGAACTTGTAGAAGATTGTAAGCACTCCATAGGCCCAGTTTGGAGTATATTTTGGCATTTGAAGACATTCAATGAGGTCTGGGATGAGGGGAAGAGGATACTTATTTTTTACTGTGATTTGATTGAGTTCACGGTAATCAACGCAGGGGCCTAGACTACCGTCCTTCTTTCCAACAAAAAATATACCTCCTCCTGCAGGGGAGGTAGAGGGCTGGATAAAAACTTTTTTGTAGATTTTCTTGTATGTATTCTTTTAGAATTCATAATTCTTTCTCTGCTAACGAGTAGATTTTGCAAAAGGAATAGGAGCACCGGGCAGGAGATCAATGGGATAGTCATAGAATCTACTAAGCTACTCCTTTCTTATACGTCTCGATATTGATGATATATCTCTGGCAGGATGGTTATCCATTTTATTGTCATACTTGCAAAGAACATAGAGAAGGTTAAAAGGATGACTGGAAACAGAGGTGAGGGTCCAGATCAAAAACTAGAGTCTCTACATGTTTATTTATAGACACCTAAATAGGAAGGGATTGTTCCATGAGGAGACCGAGACAGAAAAGACCCATCTACGACTTGGATTTTCAAGGGTGGATTTTTATTGCATATGGGAATAGACAGGGTTTTGACTAATGCAGAGTCAATGAAGCAGCCACTGGCTCCAGAATCAATTAATTGAGGCTTGACATTCATGGGTGTTCTTGTCCCACTGCATTAAAAGAGAGATGGATAAAGGGAGGAGTAGTAGTATTCTGCATAGATGTCATTAGAGAAAGTTCAGGTTTCTTACCAGAGTATTTCTGAGTTTCTCTGGGCATGTTTTAACTATATGATTAGAGAGTCCACAATATAGGCACAGATTATCTCTTTTTCTCCTCTGTAATTCAGCAGGTGGTAGTCTTCCTTGGACTAATCCGACTTGCATTGGTTCTTCATTTTTATTGGAGGAAGAGCATTTGTAGGAAACCCAGAATAGTTAACTTCATACTTAGGATTGTTGGTATAGGAAGAAGCTTTTTCCTGGCGTCACTCTCCCAGGCGCCAATCTAATTGAATAGCTTGTTGCATAAAGGCTTCAAGTGTCTCTGGGATACCAAAATGAGCAAAGTATCCTTGAGAGTCTATGACAGTCCAAAATGAAACTGATTTAATAAACCTATTTCGTTCCAATGGCACTTTGGGACGTTTCTTGTTTGTTGGGATCGTCGTACATAGAGGACATAGCCTTTACAAATAGATCCCATGACTGTGCACAGGGATTGTTGATACAAAGGAGAACAAAAGCCCATTCTTGTGGTGGACCAGAAAGGAGTGATATAAGAGCGTACTTTTATTGTTTCTGAATGGTACGTGCGGGGCTTCAGAGTAAACAACAGTTCACATGACATGACAAAAGAACGATATTTGTATATCTCCTGCAAATCGTTCAGGAAGCGGTAGCTGAGGTTCTGGGGCTGTTGAATCATCCTCAGGTAAGGGAACCAGAACTATTTGTAAAGGCTATGTCCTCTATGTACGACGATCGGCAGTTGGGGTATTGCAGCTACTGGAGGTGGAGCAGCAGCTTGAGCGTCTTGGACAGATAGTCTGTAAGGGTTTGGTGGTTGAAGCCCAAGATGCAGAAGGAGAGGCTGAATTCGATCGATATCGAGGTACAGACAAGGAATGAGACAAAGACATGGGCAAACAGGCCAATGGTCAGTTCAGGCAGCAAAGATTCGTTATAATAAGGTCAATATCAGGATAACAGGATAGGAGCAAAGTTCGTATCACAAGGTACACACTATATCTGAACACTGAGCAGACTAATCAGACGACTTTTATAGGGAGAGAGTCACCTCCTTCCTTCCTGTAACAGGCGTGGCTTGAGATTCTGTCCCTGTGAAAAGCTAGCGTGGGTGCGCACGCACCTAAGGAGTATTCAGAATAAAGTCTGAATGCTATAGCATGCTGTGTCTGGCGGCCTGTGAAGTTCCCGGCAGTCTAGACGGATGTCTCACACACAGCTACGGGCGCAGTGGGGCATGTGGTACAGTGGAGTCGGCCGCTTGGGGCCGTGACACGAAAGAGAGAGGTAAGTTAGTGTGCGACCTTAACAGTTATTCAGTAAATAAATTCAATTTACTTTTTAAAACATTTTTTTGTTACAAATGGAAGTACAAAGTTATTAAAATGTTAAGAACACCTGATCTTTATACATAATTTAGACAGGGCCAGACTGCAAGCAAAAATAGACTTGGGCATTTTAAGGCAAAGCAGCCCACTCCCCCATATACAAACACTTATATGCATGCACAACACGTGCATGCACACATACATATACAAGTACACATTTGGTTGTGATATATCATATTAAAGGAACATCAATATGCATAAGTGTGTGCAGCAGGCTTCTTTAGGGTGTGCACCCATGGATTTTTATTTTTAAGTGACAAAATACATGAAGAAAAAAAAAAGGAGATTGAATTTAATGCTGGCAAGGCATCTTATAGAACCTCTCCAGACCAGAGGGCTACAGAGAATCTGACCCTAAGACTTTGCCCCATTGTGCTGATGAAGTTTATGACATCACACTAAAATTGTTCAAGGCATGGAACCTACAATTCTCATCACGCTGTGCACAAAAACAGAATTTATGTTTACCTGATAAATTACTTTCTCCAACGGTGTGTCCGGTCCACGGCGTCATCCTTACTTGTGGGATATTCTCTTCCCCAACAGGAAATGGCAAAGAGCCCAGCAAAGCTGGTCACATGATCCCTCCTAGGCTCCGCCTTCCCCAGTCATTTGACCGACGTAAAGGAGGAATATTTGCATAGGAGAAATCATATGATACCGTGGTGACTGTAGTTAAAGAAAATAAATCATCAGACCTGATTAAAAAAACCAGGGCGGGCCGTGGACCGGACACACCCGTGGAGAAAGTAATTTATCAGGTAAACATAAATTCTGTTTTCTCCAACATAGGTGTGTCCGGTCCACGGCGTCATCCTTACTTGTGGGAACCAATACCAAAGCTTTAGGACACGGATGATGGGAGGGAGCAAATCAGGTCACCTAGATGGAAGGCACCACGGTTTGCAAAACCTTACTCCCAAAAATAGCCTCAGAAGAAGCAAAAGTATCAAATTTGTAAAATTTGGTAAAAGTGTGCAGTGAAGACCAAGTCGCTGCCTTACATATCTGATCAACAGAAGCCTCGTTCTTAAAGGCCCATGTGGAAGCCACGGCCCTAGTGGAATGAGCTGTGATTCTTTCAGGAGGCTGCCGTCCGGAAGTCTCATAAGCCAATCTGATGATGCTTTTAAGCCAAAAAGATAGAGAGGTAGAAGTTGCTTTTTGACCTCTCCTTTTACCAGAATAAACAACAAACAAGGAAGATGTTTGTCTGAAATCCTTTGTAGCATCTAAATAGAATTTTAGAGCACGGACAACGTCCAAATTGTGTAACAAACGTTCCTTCTATGAAACTGGATTCGGACACAAAGAAGGTACAACTATCTCCTGGTTAATATTTTTGTTGGAAACAACCTTCGGAAGAAAACCAGGCTCAGTACGTAAAAACCACCTTATCTGCATGGACCAGATAGGGCGGAGAACACTGCAGAGCAGATAACTCAGAAACTCTTCTAGCAGAAGAAATTGCAACCTAAAACAAAACTTTCCAAGATAATAACTTAATATCTATGGAATGTAAGGGTTCAAACGGAACCCCTTGAAGAACTGAAAGAACTAGATTAAGACTCCAGGGAAGAGTCAAAGGTCTGTAAACAGGCTTGATTCTAACCAGAGCCTGAACAAACGCTTAAACGTCTGGCACAGCTGCCAGCCTTTTGTGAAGTAAAACAGATAAAGCAGAGATCTGTCCCTTCAGAGAACTCGCAGAAAATCCTTTCTCCAAACCTTCTTGTAGAAAGGAAAGAATCTTAGGAATTTTTATCTTGTTCCATGGGAATCCTTTAGATTCACACCAACAGATATATTTTTTCCATATATTATGGTAAATTTTTCTAGTTACAGGCTTTCTAGCCTGAATAAGAGTATCTACTACAGAATCTGAAAACCCACGCTTTGATAAAATCAAGCGTTCAAACTCCAAGCAGTCAGTTGGAGGAAAACCAGATTCGGATGTTCAAATGGACCCTGAATAAGAAGGTCCTGTCTCAAAGGTAGCTTCCATGGTGGAGCCGATGACACATTCACCAGGTCTGCATACCAAGTCCTGCGTGGCCACACAGGAACTATCAAGGTCACCGAAGCCCTCTCCAGATTGATCCTGGCTACCAGCCTGGGAAAGAGAGGAAACGGTGGGAATACATAAGCTAGGTTGAAGATCCAAGGTGCTACTATTGTATCCAATAGAGTCGCCTTGGGATCCCTGGATTTGGACCCGTAACAAGGGACCATGAAGTTCTGACGAGAGGCCATCAGAACCAAGTCTGGAATGCCCCATAATTGAGTTATTTGGGCAAAGATTTCCAGATGGAGTTCCCACTCCCCCGGATGCTCCTCCATCGCCAGGGAACTCCTTGTTACCCCCTGATGGTTGATATATGTAACAGTCGTCATGATGACTGATTGAAACCTTATGAATTTGGCCTTTGCTAGTCTAGGCCAAGCCTTGAGAGCATTGAATATCGCTCTCAGTTCCATTATGTTTATCGGGAGAAGAGAGTCTTCCCGAAACCATAGACCCTGAGTTTTCAGGGGTTCCCAGACCGCGCCCCAGCCCACCAGACTGGCGTCGGTCGTGACAATGACCTATTCTGGTCTGCGGAAGCTCATTCCCTGTGACAGGTTGTCCAGGGACAGCCACCAACGGAGTGAATCTCTGGTTATTTGATCTACTTGTATCGTCGGAGACAAGACTGTATAATCCCCATTCCACTGTCTGAGCATGCCCAGGTGCAATGGTCTTAGATGAATTCGTGCAAAAGGAACTATGTCCATTGCCGCAACCATCAACCCTATTACTTCCATGGACTGCGCAATGGAAGGAATAAGAACAGAATGAAGTACCTGACAAGAGCTTAGAAGTTTTGATTTTCTGGCCTCTGTCAGAAAAACCTTAATTTCTAAGGAAACTATTATTGTTCCCAAGAAGGGAACTCTTGTTGACGGGGACAGAGAACTTTTTTCTATGTTCACTTTCCACCTGTGAGATCTGAGAAAGGCTAGGACAATGTCCGTATGAGCCCTTGCTTTTGACAGAGACGACACCTGAATCAGGATGTCGTCCAAGTAAGGTACTACTGCAATGCCCCTTGGTCTTAGCACCGCTAGAAGGGACCCTAGTACCCTTGTGAAAATCCTTGGAGCAGTGGCTAATCCGAATGGAAGTGCCACAGGTAATGCTTGTCCAGAAAGGCGAACCTTAGGAACCGAAAATGTTCCTTGTGGATAGGAATACGTAGGTACGCATCCTTTAAGTCAACCGTGGTCATGAATTGACCTTTCTGGATGGTAGAAAGGATCGTTCGAATGGTTTCCCTTTTGAATGATGAAACCCTTAGAAACTTGTTTAGAATCTTGAGATCTAAAATAGGTCTGAATGTTCCCTCTTATTTGGGAATTATGAACAGGTTGGAGTAAAAACCCATCCCTTGTTCTCCTAATGGAACAGGATGAATCACTCCCATGCTTAACAGGTCTTCTACACAGTGTAAGAATGCCTGTTCGAAGATAATTGAGACCCGTGGAACCTTCCCCTTGGGAGTAGTTCCCTGAATTCCAGGAGATAACCTTGAGAAACTATTTCTAGCGCCCAAGGATCCTGAACATCTCTTGCCCCAACCTGAGCAAAGAGAGAAAGTCTGCCCCCCACCAGATCCTTCCCAGATCGGGGGCCAACACTTCATGCTGTTTTGGTAGCAGTGGCAGGTGACTTGGCCTGCTTACCCTTGTTCCAGCCTTGCATCGGCCTCCAGGCTGGCTTGGTTTGAGAAGTATTACCCTCTTGCTTAGAGGGTGTAGAATTTGAGGCTGGTCCGTTTCTGCGAAAGGGACGAAAATTTGGCTTATTTTTAGCCTTAAAAGACCTATCCTGTGGGAGGGTGTGGCCCTTTCCCCCAGTGATGTCTGAAATAATCTCTTTCAAGTCAGGGCCAAACAGTGTTTTACCCTTGAAAGGGATGTTAAGCAAAAGCGCTCTGCGCGCCACGATAGCAAACCCTGAATTATTCGCCGCTAATCTAGCTAATTGCAAAGCGGCATCTAAAATAAAAAAGAGTTAGCCAATTTAAGAGCTTGAACTCTGTCCAAAACCTCCTCGTACGAAGATTCTTTATTAAGCGACTTTTCTAGTTCTTCGAACCAGAAACACGCAGCTGTAGTGACAGGAACAATGCATGAAATTGGTTGTAGAAGGTAATCTTTTTAAGCAAACCCTCTAACCTTTAATCCATAGGATCTTGAAAGCACAACTATCTTCTATAGGAATAGAAGTGCGTTTGTTTAGAGTAGAAACCGCCCCCTCGACCTTGGGGACTGTATGCTATAAGTCCTTTCTGGGGTCGACTATAGGAAACTAATTTCTTAAATATAGGGGGAGGACAAAGGGTATGCCGGGCCTTTCCCACTCCTTTAATTGTTGTATGGTAATAAGTATTGGCGCACTAGATGTACTAGGGGCCTCTTGTGTGGGCAAAACTGGTGTAGACACAGAAGGGGATGATGCAGTACCATGCTTACTCCCCTCATTAGAGGAATCATCTTGGGCAATATCATATCTATGGCATTATTATCCCTACTTTGTTTGGACATTATGACACAAATATATCACATATATTTAAATGGGGAGACACATTGGCTTTCATACATATAGAACATCGTTATCTGATGGTTCAGACATGTTAAACAGGCTTAAACTTGTTAACAAAGCACAAAAAACGTTTTACAATAAAACCGTTACTGTCCCTTTAAATTTTAAACTGAACACACTTTATTACTGAATATGTGAAAAAGTATGAAGGAATTGTTCAAATTTCACCAAAATTTCACCACAGTAACTTAAAGCCTTAAAAGTATTGCACACCAAATTTGAAAGCTTTAACCCTTAAAATAACGGAACCGGAGCCGTTTTTACATTTAACCCCTATACAGTCCCAGGTATCTGCTTTGCTGAGACCCAACCAAGCCCAGAGGGGAATACGATACCAAATGATGCCTTCTATAAGCTTTTTCAGTGGTTCTTAGCTCCTCACACATGCATCTGCATGCCATGCTTTCCAAAAACAACTGCGCATTAGAGGCGCGAAAATGAGGCTCTGTCTATGACTAGAAAAGGCCCCCAGTGAAAAAGGTGTCCAATACAGTGCCTGCCGTTTTTATTAAAACAATCCCCAAGATTTAACAACTATTAAAAGTAATAATCTGCCAAATATACTTAGTAAAGTAATCGTTTTTGCCCAGAAAAATGTCTACCAGTTTTTTAAACCCTAATGAAGCCCTTTATTCTTTTACTTAAACAAAGAAAATGGCTTACCGGTTCCCATAGGGAAAATGACAGCTTCCAGCATTACCGAGTCTTGTTAGAAATGTGTCATACCTCAAGCAGCAAAAGTCTGCTCACTGTTTCCCCCAACTGAAGTTAATTCCTCTCAACAGTCCTGTGTGGAAACAGCCATCGATTTTAGTAACGGTTGCTAAAATCATTTTCCTCTTACAAACAGAAATCTTCATCTCTTTCCTGTTTCAGAGTAAATAGTACATACCAGCACTATTTTAAAATAACAAACTCTTGATTGAAGAATAAAAACTACATTTAAACACCAAAAAACTCTAAGCCATCTCCGTGGAGATGTTGCCTGTACAACGGCAAAGAGAATGACTGGGGAAGGCGGAGCCTAGGAGGGATCATGTGACCAGCTTTGCTGGGCTCTTTGCCATTTCCTGTTGGGGAAGAGAATATCCCACAAGTAAGGATGACGCCGTGGACCGGACACACCTATGTTGGAGAACTAAAGTGCGCTAGCAGTGGTTTAATTGAGTCCTGGTTAACTGAACCCACCTTATTAATTGATAGATTTATTAAGTCATTGCACCAATGCTGAGAAGAAAAAAAAACTCCCTTCCTGATGACTCCACAGCTTGGGAATATGCTGTTGCACAACATCCTTCAATCTCGTTCTTGCACCTCGCAAGTGCAGCAGTGCAGTGAGGGGAAAGAGGCTCTCAGGTCTGAGCTCTCCCTCTTAATCCAGCAGATTGGATGGAGAGGGGCTCACAAGTTATGTTCTGTGTGGCCCCAGTTAATGGTGGTGCACTGAGAAAATCTATTGGCTGTGTCATTCAGGTTGGTCTGCAGTCATCTGTATAAGGGTGTGCCTTGGCATACCTGGCACAACCTGTACGCACACCTATATCAATATGCAATCCTATCTTAATTTTTTAGTTCATGAGGCATCTTTATGAAATGTACATTACAGCAGTGACAAAGAAGACTATAGTTACATAGGCAGTCTATACAGGACATCCTACATATTTGGTATATATATATATATATATATATATATATATATATATATATATATATATATATAGATATATAGATAGATATATAAATATATATATATATATATAGATAGATATATAAATATATATATATATATATATATATAAATATATATGCAAGAGGCCGGCACTGAGGGATATGTAGGGTCAGGGCCAGCCCGGCCACCAAGAAGAGCCCCTTCTTAATGTAAAAGCTGTGCGATGGTGCCTTTGTGGGTCGGGGTACGACAATGGCCTGCAGCCCACTAGGCATTTGCACGGTATGGGCCTGGATTTTGATAAACTCTATGAAGATACACTAATGCAGTTAAAATATGGTTCAATTTTCTGAATTCAGAGGAATTTAAACTCTTACTTTTCAATTAAATTTTAGCCGATAGGACAGAAATGGTTCCACCAATTATACCAACAAAATGGAGCCCACAAGCAAAAGCATCAAATCTTTTTTTACCTGCAGTAGCTACCTAGAGACAGTATTTTTTCAGTATTTGAATTTTACTCCAGCATTTGCTTATTCTCAGTGTATTGGAATTGCAATGATTTTATAGTTCACATCGTTTTATTCTAGCTCAAACCAGGGAGGAGGTCTAGAATCTGGGATGAAAGCGACAGGAAACCCCAACATTTTCTTTTGTGATTTGGATAAAACATACAATTTAAAGCAACGTTGCAATTTGCTTCTATTATTAAATTTGCTTCATTTTCTTGTTGTCTTTTGCTGAATGAACAGCATTGCACTGCTGGCAGATAGGTGAACACATCTAGTTAGCCAATCACAAGAGACAAATGTGTGCAAGCACCAATCAGCAGCTAGCTACCACTATTGTAGTATATGTGTGTATCCTTTTTCAATAACAGCCACCAATAGAATGAAACACATTTGAAAATTGAAGTAAATTTAAAAGCGTCTTAAAATGACATGCTCTATCTGAATTATGCAAGTTTCATTTTGACTTTACTATCCCTTTAAGTCCTTCGTGTGTAGGAGGAGCATGCCACTCATGGTCACATTCTCCACTCATTTGAGACCAAGATATTTCCAAGAATCTCCATGGAGCGGTTGATATACTTCTCAGAAGCCTCCTTTAGTCATTGGTCTGGAATATAACCTACCAGTTACAAATCTAGCCAATAACCAAGTTCACACCAAAGATATTTTGGTGACTGCAGCATTATTGCAACTAAAATTAGAAGGATAAAAGTGAGCTTACAACATCCCCTGCCTCTTGACTGAACATGCGATTTCCAGTCTTGTGAACAAAATGAATTTGTTGTCTGAAAGGAAGAGAGACTGAGAGGGTGCCCAGTTTTTTTTTCCCATACAACATAAATGGTATATATAGTAAACACCTTGAAATTAGAATCCACTTTCTAATACCAAAGCCATAAAGCACATCTCGTGTTCAGTCTTAGCAAGCCTATAACTGCTTCTGTTCAGAAATGTGTCACTTGACGTACGGCTAAAGAAATGCAATATCATAATGTGTCTCTGGCACTTTAAAATTATTGTTTTATAATGCAGTAGGTCAATTCTCCATAGCTTTGAACATATCCAAAATAGGATAAAACATGGCGCACACAATGTTGCATAAAAAAATAAATGCTTACCTGATAAATTTCTTTCTCCTACGGTGTGTCCGGTCCACGGCTTCATCCTTACTAGTGGGAATATTCTCTTCCCCTACAGGAAATGGCAAAGGGAGCACACAGCAAAAGCTGTCCATATAGTCCCCCCTCTGGCTCCGCCCCCCAGTCATTCGACCGACGGTTAGGAGTAAAAGGAGAAACTATAGGGTGCCGTGGTGACTGTAGTGTACAGAAATAAAAATTTTTAAACCTGACTAAAAAGCCAAGGCAGGCCGTGGACCGGACACACCGTAGGAGAAAGAAGTTTATCAGGTAAGCATAAATTCTGTTTTCTCCTACATTGGTGTGTCCGGTCCACGGCTTCATCCTTACTTGTCGGAACCAATACCAAAGCTTTAGGACACGGATGAAGGGAGGGAACAAGTCAGGTTAGCTAAACGGAAGGCACCTGTAATTCGTTCAGGAGGCTGCCGTCCGGCAGTCTCATAAGCCAATCGGATGATGCTTTTCAGCCAAAAAGAAAGAGAGGTAGCAGTAGCTTTCTGCCCTCTCCTCTTACCAGAATAAACGACAAACAAAGATGAAGTCTGTCTGAAATCCTTTGTTGCTTCTAAATAGAATTTTAAAGCACGGACCACATCTAAATTTTGTAACAAACGTTCATTCTTCGAAACTGGATTCGGACACAGAGAAGGAACAACTATTTCCTGGTTAATATTCCTGTTGGAAACCACTTTTGGAAGAAAACCAGGTTTGGTACGCAAAACAACCTTATCTGTATGGAATACCAGATAGGGTGAAGTACACTGCAAAGCAGACAATTCAGAAACTCTGAAATAGCAACCAAAAACAGAACTTTCCAAGATAGTAACTTAATATCTATGGAATGTAAAGGTTCAAACGGAACCCCTTGAAGAACTGAAAGTACTAGGTTTAGACTCCATGGAGGAGTCATGGGTCTGTAGACAGGCTTGATTCTGACTAAGGCCTGTACAAATGCCTGTACATCTGGCACTGCTGCCAGATGTTTGTGCAACAAAACAGACAGAGCAGATATCTGTCCGTTTAGAGAACTCGCTGACAACCCTTTATCCAAACCCTCTTGGAGAAAGGAGAGTATCCTAGGAATTTTAATTTTACTCCAAGAGAATCCCTTGGATTCGCACCAACAGATATATTTTTTCCATATCTTATGGTAAATTTTCCTAGTCACAGGTTTTCTGGCTTGGACCCAAGTATCTATAACTGAATCTGAAAACCCTCGCTTAGATAAAATCAAGCGTTTAATTTCCAAGCAGTCAGTTGCAGAGAGACTAGATTTGGATGTTCAAATGGACCTTGTACTAGAAGATCCTGTCTCAAAGGTAGCTTCCATGGTGGAGCCGATGACATATTCACCAGGTCTGCATACCAAGTCCTGCGTGGCCACGCAGGAGCTATCAGAATCACAGAGGCGTTTTCGTGTTTGATCCTGGCTACAAGCCTGGGAAGGAGAGGAAACGGTGGAAACACATAAGCTAGGTTGAATGACCAAGGCGCCACCAATGCATCCACTAGTGTCGCCTTGGGATCCCTGGATCTGGACCCGTAGCGAGGAACCTTGAAGTTCTGACGAGACGCCATCAGATCCATTTCTGGAATGCCCCATAGTTGAGTTAACTGGGCAAAGACCTCCGGGTGGAGTTCCCACTCCCCCGGATGGAAAGTCTGACGACTCAAATAATCCGCCTCCCAGTTGTCTACTCCTGGGATGTGAATTGCAGATAGATGGCAGGAGTGATCCTCCGCCCATTTGATGATCTTGGATACCTCTCTCATCGCCAAGGAACTCTTTGTTCCCCCCTGATGATTGATGTACGCTACAGTCTTCATGTTGTCCGACTGAAATCTTATGAATCTGGCCTCCGCTAGATGAGGCCAAGCCCGGAGCGCATTGAATATCGCTCTCAGTTCCAGAATGTTTATCGGGAGAAGAGACTCTTCCCGAGACCATAGACCCTGAGCTTTCAGGGAGTCCCAGACCGCGCCCCAGCCTAAAAGACTGGCGTCGGTCGTGAAAATGACCCACTCTGGTCTGCGGAAACTCATTCCCTGAGACAGGTGATCTTGAGTCAACCACCAATGGAGTGAGTCTCTGGTTAACTGGTCTACTTGAATCTGGGGAGACAAGTCTGCATAATCCCCATTCCACTGTTTGAGCATGCATAGTTGTAATGGTCTTAGATGAATTCGAGCAAAAGGAACCACGTCCATTGCTGCAACCATTAAACCTATTACCTCCATGCACTGAGCTATGGAAGGTTGAGGAATAGATTGAAGAACTTGACAAGCGTTTAGAAGCTTTAACTTTCTGACCTCTGTCAGAAAAATCTTCATTTCTACAGAATCTATTATTGTTCCTAGAAAAGGAACCCTTGTGGACGGGGACAGGGAACTTTTTTCTATGTTCACCTTCCACCCGTGAGACCTGAGAAAAGCTAAAACAATGTCTGTATGAGCCTTTGCTTTGGAAAGGGACGACGCTTGGATTAGAATGTCGTCTAGATAAGGTGCTACAGAAATGCCCCTCTGCCTTAGAACCGCTAGAAGGGACCCTAGCACCTTTGTGAAAATTCTGTGAGCGGTGGTTAAACCGAATGGAAGAGCCCTGAACTGGTAATGTTTTTCCAGAAAGGCGAACCTTAGGAACTGATGGTGATCTTTGTGGATAGGAATATGTAGGTACGCATCCTGTAAGTCCATGGTAGTCACATATTGACCCTTCTGGATTGTTGGTAAGATCGTCCGAATGGTTTCCATTTTGAATGATGGAACTCTGAGGAATTTGTTTAGGATTTTTAAATCCAGAATTGGCCTGAAAATTCCCTCTTTTTTGGGAACTACAAACAGGTTTGAGTAAAAACCCAGACCTTGTTCCGCTGCTGGAACTGAGGGCATCACTCCCATCTTTAATAGGTCTCCTACGCAATGTAAGAATGCCTGTCTCTTTATCTGGTCTGAAGATAAGCGAGACATGTGGAACCTTCCCCTTGGAGGGAGTTCCTTGAACTCTAGAAGATACCCCTGAGAAACTATTTCTAGTGCCCAGGGATCCGGAACATCTCTTGCCCAAGCCTGAGCAAAGAGAGACAGTCTGCCCCCTACTAGATCCGGTCCCGGATCGGGGGCTACCCCTTCATGCTGTCTTGGTAGCAGCAGCAGGCTTCTTGGCCTGTTTACCCTTGTTTCCTGCCTTGCATTGGTTTCCATGCTGGTTTAGGCTGGGAAGCATTACCCTCTTGTCTAGAGGCTGCAGAGTTAGAAGACGGTCCGTTCCTGAAATTGCGAAAGGAATGAAAATTAGATTTGTTCTTAGCCTTGAAAGGCCTATCCTGTGGCCCGAAAAGGGTCTTACCTTTGAAAGGAATATTAAGCAGTTTTGTCTTGGACGACACATCCGCTGACCAAGATTTTAGCCAAAGCTCTCTGCGCGCCACTATTGCAAAACCTGAATTTTTCGCCGCTAATTTAGCCAATTGAAAAGCGGCATCTAAAATAAAGGAATTAGCCAACTTTAGTGCGTGAATTCTGTCCATGACTTCCTCATATGGAGTCTCCTTATGGAGCGAATTTTCTAGTTCCTCGAACCAAAAAGACGCCGCCGTGGTGACAGGAATAATGCACAAAATTGGTTGGAGAAGGAAACCTTGCTGAACAAATATCTTTTTAAGCAACCCTTCCAATTTTTTATCCATAGGATCTTTTAAAGCACAACTGTCCTCAATGGGAATAGTTGTGCGCTTGGCCAACGTAGAAACTGCCCCCTCAACCTTAGGGACTGTTTGCCATGCGTCCCTTCTGGGGTCGACAATGGGGAACATTTTCTTAAATATAGGAGGTGGGACAAAAGGTATACCTGGCTTCTCCCACTCCTTGGTCACTATGTCCGCCACCCTCTTGGGTATCGGAAAGGCATCAGCGTGCACAGGGACCTCTAGGAATTTGTCCATTTTGCACAATTTCTCTGGAATCACCAAAGAATCACAATCATCAAGAGTAGTTAGCACCTCCTTAAGCAGGGCGCGGAGATGTTCTAACTTGAATTTAAATATCACGATATCAGGTTCTGCCTGCTGAGAAACTTTTCCTGAATCAGAAATTTCTCCCTCAGACAGACCCTCCCTCACTGCCAATTCAGACTGGTTTGAGGGTATAACAGATAAATTATCGTCAGCGCCCACTTGCTCATCCTCTGTATTTAAAACTGAGCAATCACGCTTTCTGGGAAATGCTGGCAGTTTGGATAAAAGATTTGCTATAGAATTATCCATTACTGCAGTTAATTGCTGCATAGTAACAAGCATTGGCGCGCTAGATGTACTAGGTGTCGCTTGCGTGGGCAAAACTGGTGTTGACACAGAAGGAGAGGATGATGAACTATCCCCACTACCTTCATTTGAAGAATCATCTTATTAAATGTGACAGTACTGTCCTTTCTTTGTTTGGACGCCATGGCACAATTTGAACATACATTTAAAGGGGGAACCACCTTGGCCTCCATACACACAGAACATATGCTATCTGAAGGTATAGACATGTTAGACAGACTTTAGCAGGCTATTAATGCAATAAAACTTTTTTTAAACAAAACCGTCTCTTTAAATAATAAAAAGAACACACTTTATTTCTGAATGTTTGAAAAACTATGAAGGAAATATCCGATCTTTACAAATTTGCACCCTAGTGTCTTAATGCTTTGAAAGTATTGCACACCAAATTTCAATTCTCTAACCCCTTAAATGAGCAAACCGTAGCCAATTGTTCAATTTACCAGTTTAAACCCACTACAGTCCCTGCTACAGCCTTTGCTGCAGCTTTTACCTTCCTTGGGGGTTATTCACCACAGAAATAAGCCTTCTTGAAATCGTTTTTATGGCCACAGGACCCTCTCACATGAAGCTGCATGCACTGCTTCCAAAAGTAACTGCGCAACTGAGGCGGGAAAATGAGGCCTACTCCCTCTGCATACCAGAGTGAAGGGGCCTTCCTGACTAGATTAGGTGTCTAAACAACTGCCAGGCGTAATAAAAAAGTTCCCAAAAGTGTTTCAAAGTCACAAAACACTCCAAAAGTCATATAAATATTATATAAATCAATCGATTTAGCCCACAATAGTGTCAACCAGTATAGAGCCCATTTATAAGCCTTCATTCTGTTATGAGTCTAAGAAAATGGCTTACCGATCCCATAAGGGAAAATGACAGTCTTCTAGCATTACTATGTCTTGTTAGAAAAGAGACTAGTCATACCTGGAGCAGAAAAGTCTGCAAACTGTTCCCCCCAACTGAAGTTCTCTGGGTTCAACAGTCCTGCGTGGGAACAGCAATGGATTTTAGTTACTGTTGCTAAAATCATACTACTCTTTTAACAGAACTCTTCATCACTTTCTGTTGTAGAGTAAATAGTACAAACCGGCACTATTTTAAAATAACAAACTCTTGATAGAAGAAATAAAACTACAACTAACACCACATACTCTTTACCATCCCCGTGGAGATGCTACTTGTTCAGAGCAGGCAAAGAGAATGACTGGGGGGCGGAGCCAGAGGGGGGACTATATGGACAGCTTTTGCTGTGTGCTCCCTTTGCCATTTCCTGTAGGGGAAGAGAATATTCCCACAAGTAAGGATGAAGCCGTGGACCGGACACACCAATGTAGGAGAAAATGCCTCTCTTTAATATTGTGTCATTTTATTTTCTAGAATCATTCAAGGAAAATATTATTATTTTTTTGGAAAGGGCAGCATCCACCTTTTGATTTGTAAATAAGGAAATATATTCAGTAACTTACACCTGTTTTTCAGATTTGTCAAATTTCTCTATATTAATTTCTTTTTGTATCCTACATAGGAAAATGTGTTTCTTCAGAGCTTTCCAAAGACATTTTAAAGGGACATTAAATCCCAAATGTGTTTTTATGATTTAGATAGAGCATGTAATTTAAAACAATTTTCCTTTTCACTTTGTTCTCTTTTATTCTTTTTTGAAAATCATACCTATGTAGAGCAGCAAAGCACTACTGGGAGCTAGATGTTGACTTGGTGACTTCCCATAGATGCCTTCTCTCATTGGCTCTTGTGTTCAGCTAGCTCCCGGTAGCACATTGCTGCTTGATTAACAAAGGATACCAAGAGGACAAAAGAACTATAATAGGAGTAATTTTGAAAGTTTAAAATTGTATACTCTATTGCACTGGTTTTCAAACCTGTTCACAGGCCTCCCCAATGGGCCAGATTTTCTGGATTACCTTGGAAGAGATCAGGTAAAATAACCATGGTTACTAATCATCTGATTATTTCACCTGTGCTCCAGTTCAGATATCCACAAAATGTGGCTTGTTAGGGAGGCCTAAGAACAGGTTAAAAACCAGTAGTCTATCTGAAACGTGAAAGAAACATTTTTGGGGTTATGTCCCTTTAATAAGTTTAGAAAATCCAAAATAGCAGATGGCTGAAATTCATCAGGTGTTAGAGGAATTTGTATGCATATAATCATATTATGACTTCTCAGAATACACAGAAACAATAATCTATAGCAGAAGATGGCATTGGCTTTGCATATTTTCCACCATATTTTTGTCCAAAACACTCAAAACATACTTTTTTTTATCACTTTACATAGAATGATTGCATAGGACAAACATTGGAAAAACAGAATTTATGTTTACCTGATAAATTTCTTTCTCCAACGGTGTGTCCGGTCCACGGCGTCATCCTTACTTGTGGGATATTCTCTTCCCCAACAGGAAATGGCAAAGAGCCCAGCAAAGCTGGTCACATGATCCCTCCTAGGCTCCGCCTACCCCAGTCATTCGACCGACGTTAAGGAGGAATATTTGCATAGGAGAAACCATATGGTACCGTGGTGACTGTAGTTAAAGAAAATAAAATATCAGACCTGATTAAAAAAACCAGGGCGGGCCGTGGACCGGACACACCGTTGGAGAAATAAATTTATCAGGTAAACATAAATTCTGTTTTCTCCAACATAGGTGTGTCCGGTCCACGGCGTCATCCTTACTTGTGGGAACCAATACCAAAGCTTTAGGACACGGATGAAGGGAGGGAGCAAATCAGGTCACCTAAATGGAAGGCACCACGGCTTGCAAAACCTTTCTCCCAAAAATAGCCTCAGAAGAAGCAAAAGTATCAAACTTGTAAAATTTGGTAAAAGTGTGCAGTGAAGACCAAGTCGCTGCCCTACATATCTGATCAACAGAAGCCTCGTTCTTGAAAGCCCATGTGGAAGCCACAGCCCTAGTGGAATGAGCTGTGATTCTTTCGGGAGGCTGCCGTCCGGCAGTCTCGTAAGCCAACCTGATGATGCTTTTAATCCAAAAAGAGAGAGAGGTAGAAGTTGCTTTTTGACCTCTCCTTTTACCTGAATAAACAACAAACAAGGAAGATGTTTGTCTAAAATCCTTTGTAGCATCTAAATAGAATTTTAGAGCGCGAACAACATCCAAATTGTGCAACAAACGTTCCTTCTTTGAAACTGGTTTTGGACACAGAGAAGGTACGATAATCTCCTGGTTAATGTTTTTGTTAGAAACAACTTTTGGAAGAAAACCAGGTTTAGTACGTAAAACCACCTTATCTGCATGGAACACCAGATAAGGAGGAGAACACTGCAGAGCAGATAATTCTGAGACTCTTCTAGCAGAAGAAATCGCAACTAAAAACAAAACTTTCCAAGATAATAACTTAATATCAACGGAATGTAAGGGTTCAAACGGAACCCCCTGAAGAACTGAAAGAACTAAATTGAGACTCCAAGGAGGAGTCAAAGGTTTGTAAACAGGCTTGATTCTAACCAGAGCCTGAACAAAGGCTTGAACATCTGGCACAGCTGCCAGCTTTTTGTGAAGTAATACCGACAAGGCAGAAATCTGTCCCTTCAGGGAACTTGCAGATAATCCTTTTTCCAATCCTTCTTGAAGGAAGGATAGAATCCTAGGAATCTTAACCTTGTCCCAAGGGAATCCTTTAGATTCACACCAACAGATATATTTTTTCCAAATTTTGTGGTAAATCTTTCTAGTCACAGGCTTTCTGGCCTGAACAAGAGTATCGATCACAGAATCTGAGAATCCTCGCTTCGATAAAATCAAGCGTTCAATCTCCAAGCAGTCAGCTGGAGTGAAACCAGATTCGGATGTTCGAACGGACCCTGAACAAGAAGGTCTCGTCTCAAAGGTAGCTTCCAAGGTGGAGCCGATGACATATTCACCAGATCTGCATACCAAGTCCTGCGTGGCCACGCAGGAGCTATCAAGATCACCGACGCCCTCTCCTGCTTGATCCTGGCTATCAGCCTGGGGATGAGAGGAAATGGCGGGAACACATAAGCTAGTTTGAAGGTCCAAGGTGCTACTAGTGCATCCACTAGAGCCGCCTTGGGATCCCTGGATCTGGCCCCGTAGCAAGGAACTTTGAAGTTCTGACGAGAGGCCATCAGATCCATGTCTGGAATGCCCCACAGGTGAGTGACTTGGGCAAAGATTTCCGGATGGAGTTCCCACTCCCCCGGATGCAATGTCTGACGACTCAGAAAATCCGCTTCCCAATTTTCCTGGGATGTGGATAGCAGACAGGTGGCAGGAGTGAGACTCCGCCCAAAGAATAATTTTGGTTACTTCTTCCATCGCTAGGGAACTCCTTGTTCCCCCCTGATGGTTGATGTACGCAACAGTCGTCATGTTGTCTGATTGAAACCGTATGAACCTGGTCCTCGCAAGCTGAGGCCAGGCCTGGAGCGCATTGAATATCGCTCTCAGTTCCAGAATATTTATCGGTAGAAGAGATTCTTCCCGAGACCAAAGACCCTGAGCTTTCAGGGATCCCCAGACCGCGCCCCAGCCTATCAGACTGGCGTCGGTCGTGACAATGACCCACTCTGGTCTGTGGAACATCATCCCTTGAGACAGATTGTCCAGGGACAGCCACCAACGGAGTGAGTCTCTGGTCCTCTGATTTACTTGTATCTTCGGAGACAAGTCTGTATAGTCCCCATTCCACTGACTGAGCATGCACAGTTGTAATGGTCTTAGATGAATGCGCGCAAAAGGAACTATGTCCATCGCCGCCACCATCAACCCGATCACTTCCATGCACTGAGCTATGGAAGGAAGAGGAACGGAATGAAGTATCCGACAAGAGTCCAGAAGCTTTGTTTTTCTGGCCTCTGTTAGAAAGATCCTCATTTCTAAGGAGTCTATAATTGTTCCCAAGAAGGGAACCCTTGTTGACGGGGATAGAGAACTCTTTTCCACGTTCACTTTCCAGCCGTGAGATCTGAGAAAGGCCAGGACAATGTCCGTGTGAGCCTTTGCTTGAGGAAGGGACGACGCTTGAATCAGAATGTCGTCCAGGTAAGGTACTACTGCAATGCCCCTTGGTCTTAGCACCGCTAGAAGGGACCCTAGTACCTTTGTGAAAATCCTTGGAGCAGTGGCTAATCCGAAAGGAAGCGCCACGAACTGGTAATGTTTGTCCAGGAATGCAAACCTTAGGAACCGATGATGTTCCTTGTGGATAGGAATATGTAGATACGCATCCTTTAAATCCACCGTGGTCATAAATTGACCTTCCTGGATGGAAGGAAGGATAGTTCGAATGGTTTCCATCTTGAACGATGGGACCTTGAGAAATTTGTTTAAGATCTTGAGATCTAGGATTGGTCTGAACGTTCCCTCTTTTTTGGGAACTATGAACAGATTGGAGTAGAACCCCATCCCTTGTTCTCTTAATGGAACAGGATGAATCACTCCCATTTTTAACAGGTCTTCTACACAATGTAAGAACGCCTGTCTTTTTATGTGGTCTGAAGACAACTGCGACTTGTGGAACCTCCCCCTTGGGGGAAGTCCCTTGAATTCCAGAAGATAACCCTGGGAGACTATTTCTAGCGCCCAAGGATCCAGAACATCTCTTGCCCAAGCCTGAGCGAAGAGAGAGAGTCTGCCCCCCACCAGATCCGGTCCCGGATCGGGGGCCAATATTTCATGCTGTCTTGGTAACAGTGGCAGGTTTCTTGGCCTGCTTTCCCTTGTTCCAGCCTTGCATTGGTCTCCAAGCCGGCTTGGCCTGAGAAGTATTACCCTCTTGCTTAGAGGACGTAACACCTTGGGCTGGTCCGTTTTTACGAAAGGGACGAAAATTAGGTCTATTTTTTGCCTTGAAGGGCCGATCCTGAGGAAGGGCGTGGCCCTTACCCCCAGTGATATCAGAGATAATCTCTTTCAAGTCAGGACCAAACAGCGTTTTCCCCTTGAAAGGAATGTTTAGTAGCTTGTTCTTGGAAGACGCATCAGCCGACCAAGATTTCAACCAAAGCGCTCTGCGCGCCACAATAGCAAACCCAGAGTTCTTAGCCGCTAACTTAGCCAATTGCAAAGAGGCGTCTAGAGTGAAAGAATTAGCCAATTTGAGAGCATTGATTCTGTCCATAATCTCCTCATAAGGAGGAGAGTCACTATCGAGCACCTTAAGCAGTTCATCAAACCAGAAATATGCGGCTGTAGTGACAGGGACAATGCATGAAATGGGTTGTAGAAGGTAACCCTGCTGAACAAACATCTTTTTAAGCAAACCTTCTAATTTTTTATCCATAGGATCTTTGAAAGCACAACTATCCTCTATGGGAATAGTGGTGCGTTTGTTTAAAGTAGAAACCGCTCCCTCGACCTTGGGGACTGACTGCCATAAGTCCTTTCTGGGGTCGACCATAGGAAACAATTTTTTAAATATGGGGGGAGGGACGAAAGGAATACCGGGCCTTTCCCATTCTTTATTAACAATGTCCGCCACCCGCTTGGGTATAGGAAAAGCTTCTGGGAGCCCCGGCACCTCTAGGAACTTGTCCATTTTACATAGTTTCTCTGGGATGACTAAATTTTCACAATCATCCAGAGTGGATAATACCTCCTTAAGCAAAATGCGGAGATGTTCCAATTTAAATTTAAATGTAATCACATCAGATTCAGCCTGCTGAGAAATGTTCCCTAAATCAGTAATTTCTCCCTCAGACAAAACCTCCCTGGCCCCCTCAGATTGGGTTAGGGGCCCTTCAGAGATATTAATATCAGCGTTGTCATGCTCTTCAGTAACTAAAACAGAGCAGCCACGCTTACGCTGACAAGGGTTCATTTTGGCTAAAATGTTTTTGACAGAATTATCCATTACAGCCGTTAATTGTTGCATAGTAAGGAGAATTGGCGCGCTAGATGTACTAGGGGCCTCCTGAGTGGGCAAGACTCGTGTAGACGAAGGAGGGAATGATGCAGTACCATGCTTACTCCCCTCACTTGAGGAATCATCTTGGGCATCATTGTCATTATCACATAAATCACATTTATTTAAATGAATAGGAATTCTGGCTTCCCCACATTCAGAACACAGTCTATCTGGTAGTTCAGACATGTTAAACAGGCATAAACTTGATCAGAAAGTACAAAAAACGTTTTAAAATAAAACCGTTACTGTCACTTTAAATTTTAAACTGAACACACTTTATTACTGCAATTGCGAAAAAACATGAAGGAATTGTTCAAAATTCACCAAATTTTCACCACAGCGTCTTAAAGCCTTGAAAATATTGCACACCAATTTTGGAAGCTTTAACCCTTAAAATAACGGAACCGGAGCCGTTTTAAGCTTTAAACCCCTTTACAGTCCCTGGTATCTGCTTTGCTGAGACCCAACCAAACCCAAAGGGGAATACGATACCAAATGACGCCTTCAGAAGTCTTTTATAAGTATCAGAGCTCCTCTCACATGCGACTGCATGCCATGCCTCTCAAAAACAAGTGCGCAACACCGGCGCGAAAATGAGACTCTGCCTATGCTTTGGGAAAGCCCCTAAAGAATAAGGTGTCTAAAACAGTGCCTGCCGATATTATTAAATCAAAATACCCAGAATAAATGATTCCTCAAGGCTAAATAAGTGTTAATATCAATCGATTTAGCCCAAAAAAAGTCTACAGTTTAAATAAGCCCTTGTGAAGCCCTTATTTACAATCGTAATAAACATGGCTTACCGGATCCCATAGGGAAAATGACAGCTTCCAGCATTACATCGTCTTGTTAGAATGTGTCATACCTCAAGCAGCAAGAGACTGCAAACTGTTCCCCCAACTGAAGTTAATTGCTCTCAACAGTCCTGTGTGGAACAGCCATGGATTTTAGTTACGGTTGCTAAAATCATTTTCCTCATACAAACAGAATTCTTTAATTTCTCCCTCTAAGCCATCTCCGTGGAGATGTTGCCTGTACAACGGCAAAGAGAATGACTGGGGTAGGCGGAGCCTAGGAGGGATCATGTGACCAGCTTTGCTGGGCTCTTTGCCATTTCCTGTTGGGGAAGAGAATATCCCACAAGTAAGGATGACGCCGTGGACCGGACACACCTATGTTGGAGAAATATATTTTTATCTCAGTGCAACATAAAAAATAAGGCTAATATAAGTTTAAATAAAATACAGATAAGACATATGCAACTACCTGTTCAGTGGTCCTTTACAATAATTTGCTGAACCTGGGCACCTATATCCTTATCCAAAATGCTTTCACCCATTAGAGCACAGTAGGCCTCAAGAAGCTCAAAGCATCCATAGCACAACTAGAGAGATAGCCATATCAACCACATAGCGGGCCTGCCCATGAATAAGTCCTAAGTGTCTCTCCTTGGGAAAACCTACCAATTTGTGGTAAGAGCTTGTTTAGATGAAACAGAAAGATGTGGACAGAAGAAAGATGAAATTAAGGTGGGTTACCTTTAAGGTGGTAACAGGGAGAGTGGTCGTTTCTGTCCACAACCTCAATCTAAGAAGGAGAAAGTTTACTAGTGAGTTATATGTATAGGGTGAGCTGATAAATAGACAGACTGACTTTAATGAAGTACACAAATAAAGGGCCTCCCCTATCTGTGGGCATAGTCCCTGGCAAAGCAGTTACAAGTAACATAAAGGGCTCCATGTACTAAGCCGTCAATTCATCCGTCATTTTAGACGCGGATAAACTCGCCGTTACTCGCCGCGGGCGAAATGGTGTCCGTTGTCACTATGTACTAATAATCCCCCAATAAATAGACAAGTCTAGCCCGCCGCGAGCAGTGGCGGATTATTGATAAATTTGACGCCTCGCTCGCCGCGACTAAGCTGATGTACTTAACTTTCAGTTGAATTGTCTGGCCAATTATTAACACGTGACATGCAAGGTGTCACGAACATCATAGTAGTCGCGGGAATAGAATTTTGCTCCTATAAAAGTTCAACTTATCTAAACAACTTTATTATTGTTCAAAATTTTTTGAAGAGTGATAACAGAGCGTTATTTTTGTAATATTTATTTACAATTTGGATATGGCTTCATCTGGATCTGATAATATATAAATATTAATATAAAAATAATTATAAAGATTGACAACTATACAATACAAATTTAAAATATAGATTACTCTTTAATTACAGTCGACAAATTTGGCGCAATTTATGTACATGGAAATGAGAGAAAAATTAGATGCCAGTTATGCTGTACAATGCTGATATTACTGCCTTTTATATATGTCTAGACTGGCGTCTAGATTGACTTTCCTATTGTTTTGTACCTTGCCCGCCACCTAAAAGGTGGCGAGGCAAAAATAACGAGGTGGGAGCGGAAATTGTAGCGAGCGGACAAATAGATTTTTTTAGTACATTCGTTTTTGGCGAGTTGGTGGTCAAATGTGTCTAATTACAGTGAAAAATGGAGAGGTAGCGAGGTTTGGCGGATAAGTACGCTCGTAATTTTAAAGATGCGAGTTTGAACATAGTTGACGACTTTGTACATATCAGTTTGCGAGTTTTGACGCGAGATTTGTTGCGGGTAGCTCGCTGACTGCTTAGTACATGGAGCCCAAAATGTTTAAAGCCACACTCACTCTTCCTGCAAACATTCCCTTACACATAACAGCCCTAAGAACACTAAGGAGTTAAAGGAATTTTGAAATCTACATAAACAACTTCAGGGAAAACTGATCTGGAGGTTCCATTGCTGTCTCTGTTACAGTGATTGTGAGGTACCTATGCTTTATTTAAAAATATTATATCTTTCATAAAGTTAATAGACAAAATGATCCCTCCTATTTATGTGTTTTTATACTCACACACACTATCTGTGTGTGAGTGTGTGTTGATATTATATAGAATTGGAAGAGCAACATACATTTTGGTTTTGTATTTCCTTCTGTTATCCATAGAAACAGGCAGGTTATGGAAAAAAAGATAAAACTAATCTAAGTCCTGATGTTGGTATGTGATGTAACAAACTATATTCAGATGTGCCAGGACTTTACAAACACCTGTTAAAAAGTCCTTAAACCCCTTGTGGTGTGCACAGTGGAATGTCCTTTTTTTTCTGTGAGCTCAGTATTTTTTCTTCCGCTAACCCTTCAGCTCCCCGTGCAGGATACTGACAAAAACAGCATGCTTAATAGCTAGCCAGACCTGTATGGGGCAATTAAGGGATTAAATCAGTGCTGTGTGTATTGCACGATATATACCGTTCTCCAGGCAAATTAAAAGTTTAAATCAGAGATAGTTATGTGTTTCAGTCAATCAAGGGGCTAAATCTCAGCTGAAAGTGTTTCTGGCAATCAAGTGGTTTCCTATTCTTCTGTTTATATTTTAAGGTTGCAGCTGCTAATATATATAGGTAGGTATAGATACAATGAAATGTGTGTCTGTTGTGCCCTGCATTCAAAGCAAATTTGTTGACCAATGGCACAAAACGATATATATTTTCCCAGTGATTAAACCTTTGGTTACACAGAACACACTAAATGAAGTGATTTAAAACCTTAGTTGTGAATATCACACATTGTGTGTCAAGCTTGCAACACCAATTTAGTCACCTAAATGCATAAACACATGCAGCACCCGCACCTGTGACTTGCACAATGTGCCATCTCTCACATCTATGTACAGTGGACTGAAGGGGGGATGAAAGGACCAATAAACACAGTAGAATAACATAAGAAATAAATACATAATAAAGAGACAATGTATAAGCAAATGACTAGTAGACTCTTCTTCTGACAAATGTCAGTTAGTTACATTTTCCTTCGTAATGCATCATGTGACAGTCATCAGCCAAAAGGCAAATACGTATATCCTGTGAATCTTGCACATGCTCAGAAGGAGCCGGTGCCTCAGAAAGTGTGCAAACAAAATGTGCGCATTTAGATAAAGGAAGTGAATTGGAAGGTTGTTTAGAATTGTGTGCTCTATCTGAATAATGAAAGTTTAGTGCTAATTTGACTGTCCCTTGAAGTAAGGGGAGAAGAGTGCCCAGCTTGACTGAGTAAACAGCAGTATGCAGAAGATTCCAGCAGCTGGAGGGGAAAGGCTCTGCTCCCTCTCATTCCCTGACTGTGCCAGGGGCTAAGAGGTTTTACACAACATCATTGTAAACAATAAAAATAGCTGTCATAGGACCACCATCAAATCTCATTTACTGCCTACCCACACATCTCTGTACAAAGCTCACAGGGAACAGGTAATACTATGTTCTGCTCGCTCTCCCCCTGGCTTCATAGAGCACTATTTAATTTCACAAGAGAACACCCCATTAACACTCAGAAGTGAAAACAAAATGATCCGACACAGTTTTTTGAGCAATATCCGAAGAAAAATCCTCTAGGGCAACAAGGAAGAAATAAAGATATAAACACAGTAGGTGTTAGCTCACACAACCCTGGCATTGAAGCTAACATACCTGCAGAATAATTAGAACTGGCTGGGTGGCTGCTTTTGTTAGGTAACCAAACTTAACACTCCCACGCACTTGTCACAGAGATCATGTGAGGCTCTGAGGCCATCTAGTGGCTTCTTACTGCAAGACCACAGCCTTTCACATAAAGCACTGTTTGTTTGCATATTTTACAATAAAGACAGCATATCCTTAAAGTAACCAATGCCAGTTTTAGAGATGTGTTCACTTAAAGGAACACTGTACAAGAAAAAAATATCGATATTGTATTTGAAACAATTGAACATAACATATTTTGCACGGAAAGCAGTGGGTTATAGGGACAAATCCTAACGTTGTTATTGGCAGAGAGGGACACACCTCCGTAAAGCAGGTAAAAACAAAGTTTTAGACAGCAGACCTTGATAAGCACCAGCATTTTAAACAGTGTCTGCTCATGGAGCCAGCAGTGCCCTGTATCACATCATCAACAACTCTGTTTACATAATACAAGCTAATAAAAAGGGGGTGGGGGGGGAGGAATCAGCGCTTAAAAAGCAAAGGCTATTTAAAATAATTGTTAAACAAATCTCAGGATAGATGTAACATAAATAAACTTAAATAATTTAACACAACAAAACACATTCATTTCAAGCTATAAAGATACTGGTGTCATATCAAGATAATTTCCAAAAAAAAACAAAAAACTAAGATATTGACTAGAAGATGCTAATAAAACAAAGTTCCCCTTAAAATTAAAGTACATTTTTCCACATTGCCACATATCATTATAATCTATAGCACTAATATAACATTTTCGCTTGGTTTGTTTTTTATTTTCTTCAATCTAATAGTTTATATTTTTATATTTTCTTTCCCTACCATTCAGTCCGTTGCTCCTCCCACCCTCCTCTTCCTGGATTTTGTATTCATTACGTATAGAGCGGTCACACCCGCTCTATACGGAGGCTAAAAGCTTGTTCACAATATATGGATCTATTGCGCATGCGCTAATCGGCGATCCGGCTACCAATGCGCATGCAAACTTTCTCATTACTTAATATCGGTTATTTCTTTTGAAGTCGGAGCAGCCGTCTAAGACGCTGAGAATCTTGGCAACAAATGATCATCAAGTATGCGCATGTGCGAATTGTGAACGCGCGACTGACATAACCTGGTTTATATTGGACATGCGCATTGGCTGCAAGCAGGCTGTGAAGTAGCTTTCTGGCAGCCGATCGGCCAGAAAGTCAATTGGTCCATTGAAAAAACGTGACCAGGAAGTAAATTGACACATCAGCAACGGGCTGAATTGAAGATTAAAAAAATATCCATTTAAATGCGGCGAAAACGGTATTTATGTAATGAAAAAAAAAGTCATGAATGAAAGTGCTATTGTTTTGTCAGTAATTATGTAAATCTGCAGAGCAGAAGCACTAAGTTTACTTTTACTTTAATGAGGAGAAAACCATACCAGCAAAAATGGTTATATACCATGTATCTTTGTGTTTGTATATTTCTTAAATTCTCAGCTTTTAAAGATTTTTAAAGAATGTCCCTTTAAGGAATATTTAAAAAAAAAATATGTATTCAAAGTATATATAATCAATTAAGCACTGCATCGTTAAATATATTCATATCAAATAAATGTTTTAGAAGCATTTAAAACTATAATACCATTTTGAATTCTATGGACATACCCCATGAAAAAGCATCTTGAGTATGTCTATCTTATCTCTTTTGCTGTAACCAATTACTGAAAAATATACATCATGCACTGATCAAGCAAACATTGTGTAGAATGTTGTATCGTCAGAGTTTTGGATCCAACAGGATGGACTCCAGGCTTTCTGTGAGTAGTAGAAAAAACCACCACAATTTAAATAATGGGAAATGGGGTAAAACAAATTAATGTACAATATACAATTGTGTATTACCCATAATTATTTTCTGGAGAAACACATTTGGAGTTTAATATCCCTTTACGTTAGTCCCCTGATCCCTAGCATATATCCTTAGCTTTAGAAACATTATTCATTCGGAGTATGGCATCTTAAACAACTTTCCATTTTTTTTTATTATCCGATTTCTTCATTCTCTTGGTATCCTTTGGAAGATAGCTGCTGATTGGTGGCTGCTCATATCAGTCTCTTGTCATTGTGTAACCTTTTGTGTTCAGCTACCTCCCAGTAGTGCATTACTGCTCATTTAACAAAGGATACAAAAAGAATGAAGCACATTTGAAAACAGAAGTAAATTGGAAAATTGTTTAAAATCGTTTGCTCTGTCTGAATAAAAAAAAATGGGTTTCAAATCCCTTTAATAAAGACGCAAACTTCTTAATGATTTTAGAAAATATCATTTTTAAGAATATCTTAATTTGTAGATTGTAAGCTCTTTGGAGCAAAACTATTCTCCTATATTAATGCGTTTTGTTTAGTCTCTTATGTATCTGTATTCTTTTTGTTATTATTATGAATATGTATTAGAGTAAAAGAAATATAGATTTTGATGACAGATAAAAAGTCATTGTGTACCTCAACTCATGAGCCCAGAACTACGGATTTTGACGGCACTTTACAATGTATGCATTTCCTATTTTTAAGGAAAGCAAAGATAAATTACAGGAGCCTGGAAAAAAACAGTTCCTAGAATAATACGGCTAGATTTAGAGTTCTGCGGCCAAAGGGGTGCGTTAGCTACGCTGGCTTTTTTTCTCCGGCACCTTTTAAATACCGCTGGTATTTAGAGTTCACAGAAGGGCTGCGTTAGGCTCCAAAAAAGGGAGCGTAGAGAATATTTACCGCCACTGCAGTGCTTACGGACGCGGCCAGCTTCAAAAACGTGCTCGTGCACGATTCCCCCATAGAAAACAATGGGGCCATTTGAGCTGAAAAAAAAACCTAACACCTGCAAAAAAGCAGCGTTCAGCTCCTAACGCAGTCCCATTGTTTTCTATGGGGAAACACTTCCTACGTCTTCACCTAACACTCTAACATGTACCCCGAGTCTAAACACCCCTAACCTTACACTTATTAACCCCTATTCTGCCGCCCCCGCTATCGCTGACCCCTGCATATTATTATTATTAACCCCTAATCTGCCACTCCGTACACCGCCGCTACCTACATTATACCTATGTACCCCTAATCTGCTGCCCCTAACACCGCTGACCCCTATATTATATGTATTAACCCCTAATCTGCCACCCCTGCTATCGCTGACCCCTGCATATTATTATTAACCCCTAATCTGCCCCCCACAACGTCGCCTCCACCTACCTACAATAATTACCCCTAATCTGCCGACCGGATCTTGCCGCTACTCTAATAAATGGATTAACCCCTAAAGCTAAGTCTAACCCTAACACTAACACCCCCCTAAGTTAAATATAATTTAAATCTAACAAAATAAATTAACTCTTATTATATAAATTAATCCTATTTAAAGCTAAATACTTACCTGTAAAATAAATCCTAATATAGCTACAATATAAATTATAATGTAGCTATTTTAGGATTAATATTTATTTTACAGGTAACTTTGTAATTATTTTAACCAGGTACAATAGCTAAAATAGTTAAAATAATTACAAAATTACCTGTAAAATAAATCCGAACCTAAGTTACAATTAAACCTAACACTACACTATCAATAAATTAATTAAATAAAATACCTACAATTATCTACAATTAAACCTAACACTACACTATCAATAAAATAATTAAATACAATACCTACAAATAACTACAATTAAATAAACTAACTAAAGTACAAAAAATAAAAAAGAACTAAGTTACAAAAAATAAAAAAATTTTTTACAAACATTAGAAAAATATTACAACAATTTTAAGCTAATTACACCTACTCTAAGCCCCCTAATAAAGTAACAAAGCCCCCTAAAATAAAAAAAATGCCCTACCCTATTCTAAATTAAAAAAGTTCAATGCTCTTTTACCTTACCAGCCCTGAAAAGGGCCATTTGCGGGGCATGCCCCAAATAATTCAGCTCTTTTGCCTGTAAAAAAAAAAACATACAATACCCCCCCCCAACATTACAACCCACCACCCACATACCCCTAATCTAACCCAAACCCCCCTTAAATAAACCTAACACTAAGCCCCTGAAGATCTTCCTACCTTATCTTCACCATGCCAGGTTCACCGATCGCTCCAAGCTCCGAAATCTTCATCCAAGCCCAAGCGGGGGGCTGGCGATCCATAATCCGGCAGAAATCTTCTATCAAGCAGCAGCTGAAGAGGTCCAGAAGAGGCTCCAAAGTCTTCATCCTATCCGGGAAGACTAGGAGATCCGGACCGGCAACCATCTTGATCCAAGCGGCATCTTCTATCTTCATCCGATGACGAATGGCTCCATCTTGAAGACCTCCAGTGCGGATCAATCTTCTTCTTCCGACGTCCAACTGAAGAATGAAGGTTACTTTAAGGGACGTCATCCAAGATGGCGTCCCTCGAATTCCGATTGGCTGATAGGATTCTATCAGCCAATCGGAATTAAGGTAGGAAAATTCTGATTGGCTGATGGAATCAGCCAATCAGAATCAAGTTCAATCCGATTGGCTGATCCAATCAGCCAATCAGATTGAGCTCGCATTCTATTGGCTGTTCCGATCAGCCAATAGAATGCGAGCTCAATCTGATTGGCTGATTGGATCAGCCAATCGGATTGAACTTGATTCTGATTGGCTGATTCCATCAGCCAATCAGAAGTTTCCTACCTTAATTCCGATTGGCTGATAGAATCCTATCAGCCAATCGGAATTCGAGGGACGCCATCTTGGATGACGTCCCTTAAAGGAACCTTCATTCTTCAGTTGGACGTCGGAAGAAGAAAATTGATCCGCGCTGGAGGTCTTCAAGATGGAGCCGTTCTTCATCGGATGAAGATAGAAGACGACGCTTGGATCAAGATGGTTGCCGGTCCGGATCTCCTCTTCTTCCCGGATAGGATGAAGACTTTGGAGCCTCTTCTGGACCTCTTCATCCGCCGCTTGATAGAAGATTTCAGCCGGATTATGGATCGCCAGCCCCCGCTTGGGCTTGGATGAAGATTTCGGAGCCTGGATCGATCGGTGAACCTGGCATGGTGAAGATAAGGTAGGAAGATCTTCAGGGGCTTAGTGTTAGGTTTATTTAAGGGGGGTTTGGGTTAGATTAGGGGTATGTGGGTGGTGGGTTGTAATGTTGGGGGGGTATTGTATGATTTTTTTTACAGGCAAAAGAGCTGAATTATTTGGGGCATGCCCCGCAAATTTGATTTATACTGTTATAACTGAGCTCCCTGACATATCTATTTATCTACACTGAAAGTTATCACCTTGCGTTTAGACCTAAAGGGGCTTTTTAATACTTCATTTTTTGCACTTGATCTCAATCAACTTACAACACTGATATTATATTAATTACTAATATTCATGATGAACAGAGAATTTTGTATTTATTTTTTTTAATTGCGTACTCTCGAGTTTTTTAAATCCACGCGATTAATTGCGGTTTTAAATCGCATATGAGATTAATCTGGCAGTCCTAATATAAATAAGAGAAATTGGATGGGTCAGGGAGCTCAGTGACGACAATTGTAGCCTACCCACTATTCACACTCCTCACAAAGTGTGAAAAAATAGTAAAACTTAGAAAAAAGGTTGTGGGTGGCGCCACTGAAGGCTAACTGTATAGCAAATCAAATAAATTCAAATAAATAATATTAGTAATTAATATAATATCAGTGTTGTTAGTTGATTGAGATCCAATGCAAAAAATAAAGTATTAAAAAGCCCCTTTAGGTCTAAACACAAGGTGATAACTTTCAGTGTAGATAAATAGATATGTCAGGGAGCTCAGTTATAACAGTATAAATCAAAACATATACTAGTAGAACTCCTATGTTACCAAAACACACTATGCTAAATAAAAAATGGGATACAAATAAGTGGGTGTTGAATAAGACTAATTTAATATAGGTACATTTAATCATAAAACATTTAATCATAAAACATTCAGACACATATAACTATAATAGCACCGGTGCTAACAAACTGTAAAAACCTCAATAGGACAATGTTAAATTCATATAAGTCTAAAAATCAATAACGATAGTATTAGCTAAGAATAATAAATACAAAGCTAAATGCATACAAAAAAGGCTAAGAAATAAACCTAAAAATGCAATAAAATATGACATAAGCAAACGCTGTCAAAGAATCTAATACAGCAGCATCTCTCAAAGTCTCTTTGGATAACTCTGCAGTGTAAGCACTAGTAATGATTCTGTTTGTTACTGTTCCGGACCGGGGTTATAATATTGCAACATACAGTGAGTTCAATGATTGTGTCACATAAGTCTTTAAATAACCTGGACTCTTTTTTAGGATGTTTGTAACTTTGTAACACGTTTATGGCTTTATAGCAGACTGGAATTAAGTAACAGCAATAATGATAGGTTTTGAATTGACAAAGGCCTAAAGCCGATACGCGTGGATGTACTGATTCCCTAAACACCTGTGAGAGTGTTTGCAAGACAAGGAGAGGCTGATTGCAAGCCTCGCATGAGCTGCTACTGAGCTCCCAGAACCGTACCATCAAGCCAGGATCAATAGCTTGAACCAACCAAGCAAGGAGGAAGGCTGATTGGTTGAACGGTAGGAGCGGGATTTTTCAAAAATAGTGCGCGCACTGAGTTTCTATACGACTACCTACGGAGCAGAAGGAATCTCCCTTACGGCATAAGCAAAATCAAAGAGCTGCTAGCTATACCGTAAAATTTATTGAAGTGAGAGTTCCAACTGTTAAGGAGATAACCTGGAGGTTATTTAACACTGGGACTGGTCTGTGTTTTCTCAAGGGATTGCATGGTGAGTAGGTGAAAACCGTCAATTCAAAACCTATCATTATTGCTGTTACTTAATTCCAGTCTGCTATAAAGCCATAAACGTGTTACAAAGTTACAAACATCCTAAAAAAAGAGTCTGGGTTATTTAAAGACTTATGTGACACAATCATTGAACTCACTGTATGTTGCAATATTATAACCCCGGTCCGGAACAGTAACAAACAGAATCATTACTAGTGCTTACGCTGCAGAGTTATCCAAAGAGACTTTGAGAGATGCTGCTGTATTAGATTCTTTGACAGCGTTTGCTTATGTCATATTTTATTGCATTTTTAGGTTTATTTCTTAGCCTTTTTTGTATGCATTTAGCTTTGTATTTATTATTCTTAGCTAATACTATCGTTATTGATTTTTAGACTTATATGAATTTAACATTGTCCTATTGAGGTTTTTACAGTTTGTTAGCACCGGTGCTATTATAGTTATATGTGTCTGAATGTTTTATGATTAAATGTTTTATGATTAAATGTACCTATATTAAATTAGTCTTATTCAACACCCACTTATTTGTATCCCATTTTTTATTTAGCATAGTGTGTTTTGGTAACATAGGAGTTCTACTAGTATATGTTTTGATTTATACTGTTATAACTGAGCTCCCTGACATATCTATTTATCTACACTGAAAGTTATCACCTTGTGTTTAGACCTAAAGGGGCTTTTTAATACTTCATTTTTTGCATTGGATCTCAATCAACTTACAACACTGATATTATATTAATTACTAATATTATTTATTTGAATTTATTTGATTTGCTATACAGTTAGCCTTCAGTGGCGCCACCCACAACCTTTTTTCTAAGTCCTAATATAAATATATACACACACACACAAATATATATATATATATATATATATATATATATATATATATATATATATATATATATATATATATATATTATACATACACACAAACAAAACATTTAAAAACAACTGTAAAATAAAAACCATCAATAGTTGTTTAGATTTTTTTTATTTTATTATACAGAAAACACTAACCAAAGCAATTTGAAATTAAAAAAAAAATCTTAGAATGTAAAAATTCTCCTTTGTCAATATGGGTTTAATCAGCAGCTGAGTAATGTTCATAACTATATCATATATAGAAATAAGCTAAATGTATCAGTATAGGAGACAACTACAACACAATTGTAATATATACCCTGATTAGGGTTGCCAACTGTGCTCCATAAAAATACCGAACAATCTATGGGTGACTGGACACAGGACCTAGTTTGGGTTCACAACATTTCTCCACAAAAGCTCAACCTTAGGCCCCACCCCCTTGATCCCACCACATATATTTTTCACCCCTTGGTTGCCAGTAACACATGTATGTAGTAGTGATGTGACCCCCTTGGCTGCCAGAAGTAAACACCCAGCAATCATTGAACACCCCCATGGTTGCCTGTAACACATATAATAGAAAGTGTAAAGTGTAACTTTTTTTTGAGCCATATTTATAATGCATAAAGGCCTAGAAGGCTCTTTACATTTAGCTGGCAGGGGTCTTTAAGTGTCCAGTATTTTAGTACAGATTGTACTGGACTGCCTGCTAAAATAATAGACATTCTATTTGCATGGTTTAGATCAACTATAATTAAAATAAATTGATACAGACATAAAGGTTTCTAAATGTGGGGAATCTACTATTAAGTAATGACAGACCTAGCACCTGTAGTTTCCTAGCTACACTGCACAATTACATATACTAATTAGTATTGCTGGTAACCCCAAAGGTAATCACATGACACGATCCTGAGGCTCAGCCATAGCTCTGTAGATATTACCAGACCAAAGCAGTTCATGTCATTTTAATAATCTATTACCCACATATAAGCACTGGAAACTCAGGATTTATAATGTGAGTTTTGTCAGAACTTAAAAGGGACAGTAAACATCTTGTAATTACAAGACATTTCTGTTACCTTCCTACAGAATAACATATCAGCCAAGTGTAAACATTTGTTAACAAAATAAAATCCTGTTTCCTGCAATTGGTTTTCAATAGAAAAACTGCATCCACCACTCACCTTATTTGGAGGAGCCAAATAAGTTTGAGACGGCAGACAACAAGGCTAATCATTGCCATTAAAGGGACAGTTTAGCCCAAAATGTTCTCCCCTTTAATTTGTTCCAAATGATCTATTTTACCTGCTGTAGTGTATTGAAAGTAGAGCCTTTACCCTTATTTCAGCATTTGAAATAGAATAGTTGATTTAGCCTGTGGTATCCCCACCTATAATGAAAGTTTTAGGACTTAAGTCCAAGTTATTGACAGGCAATGTAAGTACAGCCAGCAGAAGAAATTAAACTCCCCGTGGGAGGTAGAAGAGATAACTAATAAAATACCAATTTTCTCTTGTTCTCTTTAAGTATTGGGGTTTGATTTACAAACAGATATAATATAAGGAAGCAAGTGTGTGTTCACAAAGTGATAACATAATTTTACCAGCAAGGTCAACCCATTTCAAAGCACAAAACCAGCTTTGTGGTTTCAAAGAACAAAACCAGCAATTTAATATCCACAAATAAACCCGAAAATGCAATTTATCATATATTTTATATGCTGCAGCTAGTCATTGGAAATATATTAAAGGGACAGTCTAGGCCAAAATAAACTTTCATGATTCAGATAGAGCATGTAAATTTAAACAATTTTCCAATTTACTTTTATCACCAATTTTGCTTTGTTATCTTGGTATTTTTAGTTGAAAGCTTAACCTAGGAGGTTCATATGCTAATTTCTTAGACCTTGAAGACCACCTCTTTTCAGAATGCATTTTAACAGTTTTTCACCACTAGAGGGTGTTCACGTATTTCATATAGATAACACTGTGCTCGTGCACATAAAGTAATCTGGGAGCAGGCACTGATTGGTTAAACTGCAGTCTGTCAAAAGAACTGAAATAAAGGGGCAGTTTGCAGAGGCTTAGATACAAGATAATCACAGAAGTTAAAAGTATATTAATATAACTGTGTTGGTTATGCAAAACTGGGGAATGGGCAATAAAGGGATTATCTATCGTTTAAAACAATAAAAATTCTGGTGTAGACTGTCCCTTTAAAGGAAAAATAATTTTACTTTACACTGTACCTTTAAGTTAGTATAAAGTTAATTGTTTTGCACGTGTCTATTAAAGCCACTTAGGAAAATATTTGATGCAAAGTTATCACTAAAAAGTCAGCAGGATGCAGTTATAACTCAATGTACAATTTTTAGAGCTAAATTACATGAAAAAAGGCAAAATAAATGAGTATATTACAAAGATGTTTATTATGCATAATTAAACATCTTATGTTAAAGCTACACTAATAACATAACTAAAGGCTAAACTGACAGTCATGGTGTAATGTGATGCCTGGTTGTCATGGTGACAGTCTTAGGGGAGTGACTTATGTGATGCAGCAGTTATTTCACAAAACCAACTGACAACAATAAAGCTACCACCCTCATAACTGCTGCTTACTTTACTAGAGTTGCAAGACTGATCCTGCTGAACTTCAGTAATCACTGACATGTAAATATTAGTTATCTTATATCTTTATTTCACAGCTAGCACATTACAGTACAATATGAAGAACAGTGACTACCTCCAACACAATGCAAATGGCATCCGGTGGGTGCTGCAGGTATGAACACCAATTGCTACAGGCAGTGTTACCAAGATCACCCCAACTCAGTAACTGAATAATTTTAAATCACATTTATATACATTTTAAAATAATACCAATAAATGACAGAAGTAATAGCTTAAACCTTGTAGCTTCCTATGGGCACCAATACTCTGAGACAAAACATAGCATACAAACCGTACATATTAATGATCAATATTATCTTCACACCTTTATTTAAAAAGAAATATAATTTAATAAATATTTTAATTTAAAATAATTATTTTAAACATATAGCATTATAAGTATTATAACCAATGCCTTTCTGTGCTTCCTCTACAAATCTTTATAAGACTTGCAGCTGGCAGTAAAGGCTTTAAACCAGCTTTAAGGTGTAATACTTGTGGGATACCCCTCTATCAGACCGAACTCGGCCAGTAGTCTTGTTATCCCAGCGTTGAGCCGGAATGATAGGGAATATCCCAGAGCAGAGAAAGTTAGAAAGATCAGGAAAGCGGCATTCACCACAGGCAGGACAGTCCCCAGTGGCAACGGAAGAACAGGGCAAGGCAAATCACTGGAATGGTCAGACAGGCAGGATTCGGCAACCGTAAAGCAGTCCAAGGACAAACCATTAGAATGGTAAGGCAGGCAGGGTTTGGCAACAGTAAAGCAGTCCAAGGGCACATCACTAGAATGGTCAGGCAGGCAGGGTTCGGCAAGAAAGAGGCAATCCAGAATAACAGGGGTTAATAAGCAAAGTAGTCAGACAGGCAGGGTTCAGTAATAATATATTAGTCCAGCAATTTAGGGGTTAAACAGGTAGAGTAGTCATACAGACAGGGTTCAGCAGCAATATATCAGTTAAACAGGTAGAGTAGTCAGACAGGCAGAGTTCAGCAGCAGCGTATAGATCCAGCAATTCAGGGGTATGGCAGACAGAGTAGTCAGACAGGCAGGGTCCAAAACACAGCAAGGCAATAAGAAGAAAAACAATCACTCCCAGGAGTACACAAAGTAACACCTATACTTGGGCAGTGATAGATCGTTTGGATGAGGCTTACATAGGCACAAGACTCACGCCAAAGACGTCCGGACCGGCATCAGAAGAAGGGAGCGTGTGGCAATGACGTCAGTGCCGCACGCATCCGACCCGACAGCCCCTGGCAACGAGCAGGGAAGGAAATGCTGCGCCCCTAGCAACGGGTAGAGCGGCGCAGCGTGACATAAGGATGGTAAGAAGTACTGCATCATTAGTCTGCAAATGCTCTAAAGCAAGGACTCCGAGTAAAGGCCTAGAATATAAACCCCACGGAAAAGGTCTGCAATTTATACGCTGCAAACTCACTGGTGCTGGAACCCTCATTAAACACTATACTGTAAGGTGCCGCATTTGATGCAGCTGTTTTTTCTGCTTGACCCAGATGAAGAAAAGGCAACTGGCAATCTGAAATAAATTCAGATCAGACTGATGCACATCTGGCAAGCAGTATACGCGCTGATGGCAGATGTCAACGCTGCAAACTCACTGGTGCTGGGACCCTCATTATACACTGTACTGTAAGGTGCAGCATCTGATGCAGCTGTTTGTTCTGCTTGACCCGGATGAAGAAAAAACAACTGGCGATGACATAAATTCAGATCAGAGTGATGCACATCTGGCCAGCAGTATACGAGCTAATGGCAGATGTCCTTACTTTGGAAGATAAAATTAGTGTGGTTGCGCCTTAAAAGATCAGATAAGTCTAAAAATGGATAACACAAATATCGACTAAAATTATAGAGAATTGAAATTGTAGAAAGAGATGATTTTTGTTTGAATATTTTAATTATAATATGTGAGGAAATAATGATTAATTCATGTGGTTTAAAAAACATAAAACATAACACATAACATGGAAGGAACAGTGAAAGGAATCCCCTGAGGTCAGAGTGAACTTCCGCTAGTGCTCTAAGGGACGCTGGAAACACAAGGAGCAGAAGTATCGCAAGGAGACCCTGCAGAGGATTTCACACATTAAAGTAAGACTTTTGCTCAATCCGAGAGCTGCCATAGCCCAATAAAAGGAAGGAAAACAAAATTAAGCATTTACCTATATTTGCCAACGAGTAGTATCACATATTTTCTGAACAATTTTTTGCACATCATATGAAAAGACTTGCCTTTTTCTGAAGACACTTTCTGTAGCTTACATAAAAAGAATCTATTTTCTGCATATTCAAATAGAAATTATTGTTATGTGAAGGCTGCTGTTTCTATTAAAATCGAAGTTGCATAATAGGTTTTTATGCAGAAACAAAATAAGTATCTTATGCAGAAAGGAATATTTTATTTATTGTATTTTTCTAAGTTACTATCTTACAGTATCTGAATTCCACAACAGGTTATCTGAATTTCACAATAGGCTATTCATCTCTGAAATATATTTAGTATATCAAAGATACTGGGTTGTATACAATATAAATATATATATACATTTTGACTGGCCAGTCATATTTTAAGATATAGATGATATGGTTTTTGGTGTTGTGTTATGTTTTATGTATTTTAAACCACATGAATCATTATTTCCTCACATATTATAATTAAAATATTCAAACTAAGATCATCTCTTTCTACAATTTCAGTTCTCTATAATTTTAGTCAATATTTGTTTTATCCATTTTTAGACTTTTCTGATAGCCCGTTTGAGCTATCTTTTAAGGCGCAACCACACTAATTTTATCTTCCAAATTTTATCCCAGTATACCAATTTTTTTTTAGGTTTTATTGGTTTTGTACGGTTGTCTAGTGGATATACACAGACACACTTTTTTACTGGTTTTTATATTATTTGTGACTCAGATGTCCTTACTTTGCAAACTCACTGGTACTGGAATCCTCATTAAACACTGTACTGTAAGGTGTAGTATCTGATGCAGCTGTTTGTTCTGCTTGACCCGGATGAAGAAAAGACAACTGGCAAGCTGAAATAAATTCAGATCAGACTGATACACATTTGGCCAGCAGTATACGTCCTCATGCTGCAAACTCACTAATGCTGGGACCCTCATTAAACATTGTACTGTAAGGCGCTGATGGTAGATGTCCTTCAAGGATTTTTAGATTACTAAATTGTAAGTATACAAGGTAAGATTCTCCGAGATTAACACGTTTGTAAGATCTTTAAGCAAGACATCTCATTACCACACTAGATTGTAAATACAGATCCTGCTCCAAGAGCCTACAGACACGTGCAGTGAGGTCAGATCATTTCTCACATTTCTGTTGCACTTTTCCTTTACTTTCCCATTTCATAAAAATCTTTAACTTTAATTTGGTTCTGTATGTTTAAAGCTTTCTTTACTTTTCAAAGCTTATTTATATAAAAGATATACAAATCATCCCAATAACATTAGAACTTGAATCATAACACCAACAATAAAGCATTATTACACTTACACTGATATAACTTTAATTGCTTTTACATCAAATTGAATAGCTTAAATCCACTCTCACTGCACACATCTGTATAATGTATGTATATATGTCACTTATATCCACTCTCACTGCACACATCTGTATAATGTATGTATATATGTCACTTATATCCTAAATGCAATTCCTTGATGTAGGGACACCAATAATACTACTAGGTTATAAGCACCTTGCAGCTGGTTTACAATTTTATCTGAGAACTGCAGCACCCTGGAACAAGGACTACCATGTCTGTGACACTAAACTTGAATGTCTACAGTTACCGTGGGACAAGTACTACTGTTGCATTTTTGAAGCAGAGAGTCATAGTGAAGCACAAGATTTGATACGTCATGGGATGGTCCTGTATTTTATACCTCAGATTAGAAACTTAAAAAAATACTGCATTATAAAAGGTACAGTGTGTCATGCACCTATCTTCTTGCATTGGATGAAAATCCTTACAATATGTGCATAGACTGATTCATATCTGGCAAGCAGTATAACAAAGACTGGAATACTCTATAGCAGTGGCAGGAAAATTGAAGATTTCAGAGGGACTAGTTTTATATCACATGCTGAGTGCAGTCTTACATCAAGGATTTAATTTATTTCTCTACATTATAAGTACCCATAGGTAAGTTCTCCTTAAATGCAAGCTTGTAAGCGCTTTGAGCAAAGCACTGAAACACTAGATTGTAAGCTCCTTGGAACAGGGTCTGCACTTACACCCATGGAAATCCTTTAGTACCAAATAAATGTATTGTTGTTAATAGAGTGAGATAAACTTTCCATTTAATTAGTTCAGCAACGAATAAATATACAATGGATAGAATATACCAATTATCCAACAGAGTGTATTACTAATTCAAAATGCATTTTTAATATGGCACCCCTTATGCTCCTGTCAGTTTAAGCCAGCAGTGTAGCAAACTGTGAAATACATGAGGCTTAAATAACACAGCATCAACCATAGGCGGCCTGTTTCACTACTTTGGGACTGTTTCTCACTCAAGTCATTATGGTTGATGCTGATGTCCTCGAGCATTCCACCCTTTGCTATAGGGCTGCCCATTATATTGAAATCAATTTTGAATTATAAGTGTTGCAATTTTGCACAGATAAGTATATTTCTTTTTTTGCTAAAATTAATACAATGGAGAGATGAACCCCAAATGGGACAAACAGGCTGTCTATGGTTGGTGCTGCTGTTCTGATCAAGCATTTACTTAACGCTTTCTAAGTGGTTACAAAAATGTATGTAATCATCAGCAAAACTGGCATATAGCCGTAAACCAAAAATCAATGCTTGATTCCAATAAGATAGCACCTACATCATACTGAAGAGCCCTAATGAGGGCAAAACAACCTGCCTATAGTGAAAAAAACTACATTTGTAGTATTATAATATACTAGGTGATAAGCCTGCACAGAGGGCAGTCTATTTAAAAAAACTACAACCCCCAAAGCTAAAATTACAAAAAATAAAAAATGTAAAATTACAGAAAAAAATAAACAAAGCTATCCAAAATAAAAAATTTAAACCTAAACTAATAACCCTATCAAAATAAAATTTTCACCCTACATAAAAACACCCCCTAAATACTAAACTACCAATAGCCCTAAAAAGGGCTTGTGTAGGGCATTGCCCTAAGTTAAACAGCTCATTTACCTAAACAAATGACCAATAACCCCCTAAGAGTAAAAAAAACACCAAACCCCCCAAAATAAAAAAAAAACCTTAACTACATTTCTATGGGCATTGCCGTTAAAAGGGCTTTCAGCTCTTTTACTGCCCTTAAAATGGCAATCAGCTCTTTTCCAGCCCATTAAATCCCTAATCTTAAAATCTTCTGATCAAGCATTTACTTAACGCTTTCTAAGTGGTTACAAAAATGTATGTAATCATCAGCAAAACTGGCATATAGCCGTAAACCAAAAATCAATGCTTTTTTACCTAAACAAATGACCAATAACCCCCTAAGAGTAAAAAAAACACCAAACCCCCCAAAATAAAAAAAACCTTAACTACATTTCTATGGGCATTGTCGTTAAAAGGGCTTTCAGCTCTTTTACTGCCCTTAAAATGGCAATCAGCTCTTTTCCAGCCCATTAAATCCCTAATCTTAAAAATACCCCCCCAAAAAAAATCCTAACACTAAGTTGCAAATAGGTACTCACCGTTCCTTAAGTCCGGCGGAGGTCTTCTTCCAGGCGGCTCCATCATCTTCTATCTTCATCCGGAGAAAAGGTGGCGCGGAGCGAAGGTGCAGAGCTGTGGATCCTCAGCGGCGGTCCTCACCAGCGGAGCAGAAGTGTGGAGCTGTCTTCCCCAACGTGTGGATCCTCAGCGGCGGTGGTCCTCAGCGGCATGGAGGCTCCTCTTCATCCGATGTCCATTGTACACTAAAGATTGAATGCAAGATTTCGCAATCAATTTGGTGTACCTTGCATTCCTATTGGCTGAAATTTTGAAATCAGCCAGTAGGATAAGAGCTACTGAAATCCTATTGGCTGTTCAAATCATTAAATCAATAAATATGGGGTACCTTACATTCAATCTTCAGTGTGCGACGGACGATCGCATGAAGAAGAGCCTCCATGCCGCTGAGGACCGCCACTGAGGATCCAGGCATCGGGAAGACAGCTCTGCACCTCCGCTCTGCGCCGCCTTCGCTACGGATGAAGATAGAAGATGATGGAGCCGCCTGGAAGAAGACCTCCGCCGGACTTCAGGAACAGTGAGCAATTATTTGGGGCTTAGGTTTAGGCTTTTTATATTCATTTTTTGGGCAGGTTATTTTTAGGATTAGGGTTTTTTTGGGCTTGAAAAAGAGCCGATTACTCTTTTAAGGGCAGTAAAAGAGCTGAATGCCCCTTTAAGGGTAATGCCCATACAAATGCCCCTTAAGGGGCAATGTGTAGCTTAGTTTTTTTTTAATGTTTTTTTTTTTTTTATTTGGGGGGGTTGGTTGGGTGGTGGCTTTTATTGTTGGGGGGGGGACTGTTTAACAGAGCAATGTCCTGCAAAAGGCCCTTTTAAGGGCTATTGGTAGTTTATATTAGGGGTGTTTTTATTTTTGGGGTCTTTTTTATTTTCATAGGGATTAGCTATCTTTTTTTTATATAATTTTATTTTTTTCAGTAATGTTAGACTTTTTTATTTTTTTGTAATTTAATGTTAGTTTTTATTTTAAATTGTAATGTAGTAGTAATTGAAGTTAATTTAGGGGGTGTTAGGTTAGGGGGCTTAGTAAATAGTTATTTGCATTGTGGGGGGTTTGGTGGTTTAGAGGTTAATAGGTTAATTAGGTTGATTGCAATGTGAATGTTTGGCGGTTTAGAGGCTAATAGGTTAATAGGTTAATTAGGTTTACTGCGATGTGTGGGGTTGGCGGTTTAAGAATAGGTTAAATAGGTTTATTGCAATGTGGGGGTTTTGCGGTTTAGGGGTTAATTAGGTTTATAGCGATGTGGGTGGTTGATGGTTAAGGTTTAATATTATAATTATATTATATGCGGATTAGGGGTAAATTACTTTATTGTTTTGCGATGTGGGGGGTTAGCGGTTTAGGTGTTTGTTAATACTCCGTGCAGGAGGTTAGTCTTTTTGTATAATTGAGCGGGAGGTAACGTGTTTTTATTTTTATTTCTTGAGGGCGGTTACGTGTTTTTTTAGTTATTTCGTGCTGGCGGTTGCATTTTTTTCTTTTTTTAAAAGGCTTTTTGTTTGCCTACACTGCATCCAGGTGGATTCCGAAAATGGCAGGGTTGTTTTGCTGCATCCAGGTGGATTCTTTTGGCTGCGAGTAGCCAACATTCTTTTGGCTACCTCGCACAGCCAACATTCCTTTGAGGATGCGTGCGCAACTGGCAACACCGATGGACGCATTACAAATGCAATTATAGTATAGATTATTTCCCTGCAAGACACCACTCTTTTTGTACTAGGTTTGTATGTAAGTAGAACTACTATAGAATAATAAGGTTTCCATATATCATAAAATTCAAGATTCTGCTTGATTTACAAGTGCCCTTGACATATTAAAAGGGTTCCTACCTAAAACTATTAGTCAGATCTGCACATAGCTGCAATAAATATGTTTGTATATTTATATATGAGGACACAAAGAATATCTGTTAATGATTGCAGCAACTGGATCACCCGAAAACCCCTAGCAGTTATGTCCATGCATATTGCATTGCAGGCCTCCATTTCCCAAGTTAACTACAGGTAGCCCTCAGTTTACGCCGGGGTTAGGTTCCAGAAGGAATGGTTGTAAATCGAAACTGTTGTAAATTGAAACCCAGTTAATAATGTAAGTCAATGGGAAGTGATGGTGATAGGTTCCAGGCCCCTCTCAAAATTGTCATAAGTTACACCTAATATATTATTTTAAAAGCTTTGAAATGCAGACTTTAAATGCTAGACATTATTATAAACCTAATAAAATAATCACACAACACAGAATATATAATTAAACTAAGTTAAATAAAAAAAAAACATTTGCTAAACAGCATTATAAACCTAATAAAATAATCACACAACACAAACTTCACTTGCATTTTTCTGCAAACAGTTCTTTCTATGCATTCCAACTGAGTTATAGACAGGAAGATCTTGTTCCTTTGAAATCTGCTCAATAGCTTAGGTCTGGTTAAACTGATTAATTTCAGCTTGCTTGGCTTTGCTGCAACACAAGCAGACAGCTCCACCTACTGGCTATTTTAATAAATGCACTGCTTCTCAATGCTTTTCAATAGCAGTCACATGACTGCAAAAAAAGGTTGTTATTCTGAAACGGTGTAAACTGAACCGTTGTAAAACGAGGGCCACCTGTACTTGCCTCATTTGTCAGTGCCATATTGGTCTAGCTATCTATAATAGGACCTCTACTCAGATAAACAGACAAGCCTCCCTTAGAAAATGTAACCCACACTGCATAAATGTAAACTTAAAAATCCTCACATATGACGTAAAAAAACAAGCTCATCATACTGTCACACAAGTAGTAAAGAAAGCTTAATTACAGTATACTGAGAACTTGAAAACAGCCCTATTAATATTTAAAAATCAGCTATTTAGATACTTTAAAAATTGTACTTTTGATATCAAATATCTAGTGTCAGATCAAGGTAATTGCCAAAGAAAGAGGATAACTACATTATTTGTTTACAAACTGAATAATAAAGTATGACTTTATGCACGTCTAGTAAATTTTTTATTCCTTGGTAAAAAATATAAAGTTCTAATTCTTGAAAGCATTTATTGTTAAAAGTTTTCAGTACCCTACAGGTTACATCCTATGGGACCTACTAAAGGGATATTAAACCCATGTCCGTTATTTCAGGATTCAGATAGAACATTACAGGAAATTTTAAAGATTTTCCAATTTACTCATATTATCAAATATGCTTAATTCCCTTGATATACTACTTTGCTGAAGTCACAAAACACATCAACATTTAAAAGTTCAGTTACACTCATAATAACACTATCTGATAAAAAAAATTATTAAATAAAAATATTGCATTAAAAAGTTATAAGGGCTCAAATATATAAGGTCTCAGGTGTTATTAAAAAAAAGAGAGTGAAATAGGGCTTTAACATAGACATATACTATATATATATATATATATATATATATATATATATATATATATATATATATATATATATATATACATACACCGTATATATATATACACACACATATACACACACACACATATACACACACACACACACATATACATACACACACATACAGTATATATATATATAAATATTTATTTATGTGTGTGTACATACGTATTTACAGAAATATAAACACAAATACATAAATATATATATATATGTATTTTTTTCAACTTTTTCAGCTACAATGAAGTCTATGGGGGAAAGCGATTTTGCATTCGCAATTTCTCAAAAGTCTATTTTTTACTGTGACATTATGAACATGAGAGAGCAAACTTTTTACTTTTAACTCATACTACGAATGTGAATCTCCGAGAGCAAAATATTACTTACAGCAGTTTTAATGCTTGAACGTGAGTGCAAACTACTGCTCCACTCGTAATCTAGCCCACAGCTGGTATTTGCATGTAGGGTTGCCAGCTGTGCTTCATAAAAATACCAGACAACTTATAGGTGATTGGATACGGGACGTAGCTGGGTTCACACAATGTCTCCACAAAAGCTTAACCTTAGGACCCACCCTTGACCCCACACATATGTTTCACAACTAAGCAGTCATTTTATCCCCTTGGTTGCCAGTAACACATGTACAGAGCAGTGATGTGACCCCCTTGGCTGCTAGAGGTACACACCCAGCAAATATTGAACACCCCCATGGTTGTCTGTAACACATATAATAGAAAATGCACAATGTAACTTCTTTTTGAGCCACATTTCTAATGCATAAATGCCTAGAAGGCCCTTTACAATAGCTGACAGGGGTATTTAAAAATACTGGACATTTAAGTGTCCATTAAAGGGACACTGAACCCAAATTTGTAATTCAGATAGAGCATGCAATTTTAAGCAACTTTCTAATTTACTCCTATTATCAATTTTTCTTCGTTCTCTTGCTATCTTTATTTGAAAAAGAAGGCATCTAAGCTTTTTTTTGGTTTCAGTACTCTGGACATCACTTTTTTATTGGTGGATGCAATAAAAGCATTTAACCAAAATATAATAACAGAAGAGGAATTTGATTTTCTTTATAAAACAGATTCTAAGACCCCAATCTTTTATTTTTTACCCAAATTACATAAGCATGCAACAAGGCCACCAGGAAGGCCGATTATTAGTGGGATAGATTCTTTAAGTTCAAACTTGTCAGCATTCATAGATTTTTTTCTCCAACCCTATGCACAGAAGGCAAAATCTCATTTAAAAGATACCAAACATGTTTTACAAATCATACAAAATATACCCTGGCAAGAAAATAACTTTTGGGTCACCATGGACGTGACTTCTTTGTATACCATAATCGATCACAAAAAAGGGATTGAGGCAGTTAAATGGAAACTATCAGAAGATAAAGATTTATCACCAAAATTACTAGATTTCATACTTAGAGCCATAGAATTTATTCTATATCACAACTTTTTTTGGTTCAATGGGAACTACTATTTACAGATTTGTGGGACTGCCATGGGCACCAGGTTTGCACCAAGTTATGCCAATATTTACTTGGACAATTTTGAGACGACTCATATATGGTATAATCAAGAATTTGGTGCAGACCTGGTGTCCTGGCATAGATATATATATGACATTCTGTGCATATGGAAGGGGGTGAGTCCAAACTCATAGAATTTGTACAAATACTTAATAACAATAATCAGCAAGTCACATTATCAGTAGAATATAACAAAAAAGAAAAAAAAAATTAGATTTAACTCTTTACACTATAGATGAAAAAAATCCACAGCAAAACATACTTTAAGAAGTGTGACACTAACACCTACATTAGACATGATAGCTGCCACCATCCTAACTGGCTAAAGTAAGTACCAAAAAGCCAATTCCTACGAATACGCAGGAACTGCAGCAATATAGAGGATTACGAACAACAATCAAGAATACTTAAAGAAAGATTCATACAAAAGGGATATGATCAAAGAGCTTTAGAAAAAGAAAGAAAAGAAGTTGGAAATAAAATAAGATCAACCCTGTTAGAAAACAAACACAAAAATGAGACCTCATTTAATAATAATTTCCCTAAATTCGTGACCACATTTAATGTAGAACATCATACAATCAAAAAAATTATACAAAAGCAATGGCACATTATAAAGGAGGATGAATATCTAGGACCTATAATTCCAGCTAAGCCCACAGTTATCTTCAGAAAAGGACAAAATTTGAAACAAAAATTAGCTCCCTCACTCATAAAAGGCATAGCCCCCAAAAAACCCTTACAAATAAGTAACATGACAGGCTTCTTCACTTGTGGCAAATGCAAAGGTTGTAACTACACCAGAAGAACACACAAAACATTTAACTCCACAGTTACGGGAAAAAAAAATTGAAATAAAAGAATTCATTACTTGCAAAAGTAAAAATGTGATATATTTGTTGCAATGTGGCTGCAAAATCCAGTATTTAGGACAAATGTCCAGATTTTTAAAAACAAGAATCATGGAACATCAAAATAAAATAGAAAAGAATCATGATGACCACGGAGTGCCACTACACTGCAACAATTGTGAACATTTTACAAAAGAATCCTTTCTATGGATAGGAATTGAGAAGGTTGAACTTCATTGGAGGGGTGGTAATCTGGCAAAACAACTAGACCAAAGAGAATTAAAATGGATACATACACTTAGAAAATATGCCCAATGGGGTCTAAATAAGGACACAAAAATTGCTGCCTTTGTCTAAAAAATTCTTAATATATGAAAGGGGGGCAAAATAAATGATAAATTCAAAAGGTGAAAATATGGGGCCTAAATAAATCAGTAACATTTTTTGTTCTTGTTGAGGTAAATATGAGTATAAGGACACAAAAAAAAAAGAAAAAAAAAAAAAGAAAAAAAAAAAAAGCTGTTTTTGTCTTAAAAACCTTCAACATATGAAAGGGGGGCAAAACAGATGATAATCTATAATGTGTTCCTAAGAAAAAATGGGGCCCGAATAAACCAGTAAAATTTGTGTAAAGTGAATACTGAAAAACATTAGTACATGAAAGGGGGGCAAAATAAACATGTATTTATACAGACAGTTCATGTTATATCATCACACTTAATGTTTATATATACACATATTGTACAAAAGAATATAATTCTCACACTTAATTTCAAGAAATTAAATGCAACACACAAGTCGCTGTGTCAATATTTAACATTCAATAAGTATAGAAGTCTATTTATAATATGGATGTTTAATTATGAAAAGTATCTATTCTAACTTGTAACAAACTTCTAAGTGGCAATTTATTCTACCTCCTCTAAATATTTGGATAAGTAGAATTCATATAAGAAACTTTGTATCTGTGAATAACACTTATGTCTTTATTTTGAGGAAAAAAAGAAAAGGCAATCAATATCACTATATCAGAAACTGTTTTTCATTGGACATTTGATAACATGTGATACCCACTGACATATCAGACCTGAATGGGAACCTAAAATAGAGAACTACCTGAAAGGGAACTACAAAACATCACTATACCAGAAACTGAATTTCATTGGACAACCTATAACATGTGATCTTCACGGACATACCGGACCCGAAAGAGAACTTGAAGCAGAAAACTACCTGAAAGGGAACTACAAAACCGGCGAAAATGATGATATCTACAGAAATTTTATATTTTAAAACAAACTTATAGTTTCTAATATAACTAATATTGTTTTTTATCTTATTTTAGATGTTTATTTTAAATTTACAATTGAAATTTTGAATCGGGTGTAAACCTGCTCTCCTCCAATGGGGAACCAGGTAGCGTAACTTACATGCATTTAAAGGCCGCCTGTGCAGCGGAAAGGTATGCTTTGGTTTATAAAGCACTTTTATTGCTCTTGAGAAAGACGGCTGGGACCGTTGAAACGCTTTTGCGTTGAGCCAAATAAAGACAAACTTTTTTAATGACTCTGTGATATTGTCTTTTCATATTGGGAAGGAGCCGGTAACCTGCAATATACACTGTGAGTAGATATTCACCTTTGTATGGTGTATTGTCTGATATTTCAGCACCACTATTTTGCACCTAGAGTTATACAACCGAGGAAGGAAAGGAAGATACCAACGACTGATACAAGCTGAACCAGCGCCTCCAGCTAGCACACCTCAGCAAGGACAACCCAGGCTGTTGATGGGGGATATACTGTGTCGAACATCTGCTTCTATGGCCGGGTACGGTGGATCTCTGTTGGGATGGTCTGGTGGTGCTCTCCAGGTTGGGCTCATTGTGGGTGGGTTGAGCGGAGGGTTGCTTTTTCTTGCTACTGAGCCACCAATTAGAAATAAAACTTTGAGTAGGGGATCGTCCCTGGTGCCCATCCTGTCTAGAAGTGTTGTGTGCAGGAGCTTCGGTTGTCGGTTATGCAGCCGACAGAATCTCCAGAAAGCCCAATGTTTGTGCCCGAACTCCTCCCTGTAACGAGAACCGCGCTCCCACCCAACCCCGCCCCAGACCATTAACGGCAACATCCCAAGTATAGGCCGCACCCCTGATTTAAAGACTACATCAGGGGGAAAAAGTGCGGCCTATACTCAGAAGAATATGTTAATTAATATAAACAATTTTGGCACATGCATCAAATTACCTTAGTGCAAAAAACATTGCGACATTCCACTGTTCAGACCTCTGTCTACTTCCAGTATCAATAGATACTACTTCAAAGTGACTGTCCCAAGATTGACACACCCACCGCATTTAGCGATTGGTCCATCAGTATGACTGACATCCATGTCATCCAATTGAGAGCCTTCTTTTAAGTAATGTAATTTTTAAAATGTATTTTCTTCTGTATGTATTCTAGATTCAATGAGTAACCTTTGACTTACTAGTTGTGTAGCATACAAGCACTGGTGTGCAGGTACTTCCTGCTATGCTTTTGCAGGGAACATGTTTATAGAATCTTTACTTGTGTTTATCACTGGTCTCTCAGGTATATGCCGAGGTGCTCTGCAAACTGCAGTTTAGATACAGGCAAATAGTATGGGTAGCATAGAAAATAGTATAGGGGATTACAAAACAGCACATTTAAATACAGTTTTTTCTTTTACTGGCACCTGACAACCCCAGCACCAAAACAGTTGCTCTCTCTACTGCTCTCATCAGCAGATGGATAAGACAGTGGCTACGCAGTTCTTACAGGTTGCATGGTTAGCTTGCCCCGCCCATCTCTGTTCCCTTACGATAGAAGCCTGCGCGGCTAGAACTGTGTACCAGTGCACAGAGTATAAACATTTAAATAAATATAGAAAAAGTTTGTTTAAGCCCTGGCTCTGTGGCCCTGCATGAGCGAGGCTTTAGGCGACCCCCTAGTTGGCCTAACGATTGGCCTATATATATATATATATATAATACAATACATTATACAAGCGCATCTCCCTTACCAGAAGCAGAATGAAGGCTCTCCAAGTTCCAGTGTCTGGATAGCACTGCTCTCATCCCAGCACTTCACCAGCCCGGGCAGCTAATGCTGTCAGACTCTGAGTCATAGGAATGCCCCGAAGCTCCCACTACTGCTGCTGTGTGGGTTCATGGGCTGGCTGTGACTGAAGTCTAAACCGGACAGCCCAGGTAGTCAGTGTTATACTTTCAGGCAGCTCCCCCCCCCCCCATTATGAGAGCTGCGTCAATTGGGGTGCATTTTGACAGTGGCTGAGAATAAAAATGATAGTGGGTTAGGGCGGGGTTGGCGCTCGCGGCTTGAATTACAACTGTAGTGGTAACTGCAGTGTTGCGCAATGGAGAGAGGCAGACCACCATAGACTTGCATATAAAGTGCCTAACCTGCCTTCCCTGACTGCACAACACAGTGAAACCATCAGAAGGCCAGAACACAAAGCTAACATCATTACAGAACAGCATCTGTCTCCACAATTCAAGGAGCGTGAATGTGTCTATAGCAGCAGTTTTTTTAACTATGTATAACATTACTATAAACAATGTTACAAACACTGCTGTCATATGGCTTAAAGGGACAGTTTAGTCAAAATTAAACATATGCTAATTTCTAAGCCCTTTAAGGCCGCCTCTTATCTCAATGCATTTTCACAGCTTGATGGCATTAGTTCATGTTTGCATAGAGATAACATTGTGCTCACTCCCATGAAGTTACTTATGAGAGGGCACTGATTGGCTAACATGCAAGTCTGTCAAAAGAACGGAAATAAGGGGGGAGTCTGCAGAGGCTTAGATACAAGGTAATCACAGAGGTAAAAAGTGTATTAATATAACTGTGTTGGTTATGTAAAACTGGGGGATGCATAATAAAGGGATTATCTATCTTTTTAAACAAAAACATTTCTGGTGTTGACTGTTCCTTTAGGGACTCACCTAGGGTTACTTTTTAACAAAGGATACCAAGAGAACAAAAGCAAAATTGTTAATAGAAGTAGATTGTTACGTTGTTTAAAATTGCATGCTCAATCCAATCATTTTTATATTTACATTTTTCCTTTACAGTCCCTTTAAGGAAACCGCTTCTGACTGTTTTTTGGGTTGTTTTTTGGGGGGGAGTTTGATAAAAAAAACTGCAGCCTCATGCGATTTAGATATTGCATAGACTCATATCGCAATTAATTCCATCATACCAAAAATTGCACAGTCCTAGAGATTAGCATTCACAAAACCACTTCAGTAAAAAAAAAAAAATAACAAACAAGTCTAAACAATACAGAAATGGAACAGTGGAAGCAAGGCCAGGTCGGGACCAATACAGGCCAGGGTATTTTCAAGTATAGCAGCGCACTCCTCCCGTTTTGTTATTTAACCATACACCAAAACTAGTACTAATGTTATCTACAAATAAACATTTTTAGTTAATAACTTTCATCTGTCACTGTGTTTTCTAAATGAGTTATTAATGAACAGTAAAAAAGTGAAATGTAATTAAAAAAAATATGCTACTGAATTCCACATTTGAATACATAATAAATGCTTGTTGCCATCAGCCTGTGTAGTCAAAGATACTCAAAATAACAGACACCTGACACTTTTCATCACACGTGAACTGCACTTTCAGGGATAAATCACACACACACACACACAGACGTCTACAGGCACGCTCATGCACACACATATACCCTCCCACACAGACGTCTACAGGCTCCCTCATACACACACACACACATACCCTCCCACACAGACGTCTACAGGCACCCTCATGCGCACACACACACACATACCCTCCCACAGAGACGTCTACAGACACCCTCATGCACACACACATACCCTCCCACATAGACGTCTACAGGCACCCTCATGCACACACACACATACCCTCCCACACAGACGTCTACAGACACCCTCATGCACACACACATACCCTCCCACATAGACGTCTACAGGCACCCTCATGAACACACACACATACCCTCCCACATAGACGTCTACAGGCACCCTCATGTACACACACACATACCCTCCCACATAGACGTCTACAGGCACCCTCATGTACACACACACATACCCTCCCACACAGACGTCTACAGGCACCCTCATGTACACACACACATACCCTCCCACACAGACGTCTACAGGCACCCTCATGCACACACACACATACCCTCCCACACAGACATCTACAGACACCCTCATGCACACACACATACCCTCCCACATAGACGTCTACAGGCACCCTCATGCACACACACATACCCTCCCACATAGACGTCTACAGGCACCCTCATGCACACACACACATACCCTCCCACACAGTCGTCTACAGGCACCCTCATGCACACACACACATACCCTCCCACACAGTCGTCTACAGACACCCTCATGCACACACACACAACCCCAGACATCCACAAATGACACAAAACAGGCACCCACAAACATTAACAGATACCATTAAGAGGATCTAGCCCTGGTCCACCAAGAAAATACCCTATGCTCAGCACAGACCTGAGTGAAAGACTGGGGGGGGGGGGGGGGAATCATGTTTACTGACAAATCACAATTTTAACTTTTTGGTTGCAATCTCAGAGTTCATATTAGAAGACAGCATTATGAGAGGCTAAAACCACACTTAGTGAAATCAAATTAAGTATAGTGCTGGGAATAATCAGGTGTACGGATGCTTTGCCAATTCAAGAGTTTGTGACTTGAGAAAGAACAACAGATGAACCACGCAATGCAAAAGAGGCATTATATCCTTTCTGGCTTAGTTGAGTAAAATAGTATTCATTTTCCAGGGGTATATAAAGTCCAAGTAAAGCTCAAAAGATATGTATATATATTTAAAGGTTTTATAAAGGTTTTGTTAGTTTTGTATGTAAATACCTTGCTCTTGTACAAAGACTGCCCACACTTCCTAGAGAGGCCAAATGTGAAACTAACCTAGGTATGCTGTAAAGTTGCACAAATTGAATGAGCCAGCCACATTGTAGATTGTTTAGAATAGTGAACAAACTCATTTGAAGCTAGCCTTTAACTGGCTACAGGGAGAAAAAAAAAAGATAAATCTACTTCCGAGTTGTTTGTAAACTGTCCGCTTTAGATGCATTTATTTTGTATGTCTCTAATACAATTCTGATTGCTTATATGTACCATGCATATGTAAAACTTTTTTTAGTCTACCTCAAGTAAGAGTAAAATGTTTCACAGTCATAAGTATATCATGAGGAACCCTGATGAAATAGCCAGTATACACTGCCAAGTCACAGTATACAAATCCAGTTACACACTAATTAGTCTCTCTCCAGGTCAGATATGTATACTCACACCAGATCTATTAACTGTGGTCGGAGTATGCACAGATTTTATTACAAGACCAGAGACTCCTATTTTTATGCATTACTCTTTCTTTACTACTCAATGCAGCCTTTTAAAGAACAAGATATATAAGATAATATAACATACACATAATAAGAACATAACATAGACTTATTATAGTGAGAAAAAACAGCCAATCAGCACAGAGCATAGACTATAAACAGAGCACCCAATTAACATACTTCCTCTTTCTTTTTGCTGCTCACTCAGATAAGTAGTGCAGTCATAATATTATTAATAAACGTTATCATTATTGTCTTCTTAGATATTTTATCCCTTTATCATTTTTTCCGTTTTTCTGTTTACCCCTTTTATAACTATATCTTTTCCCTTACATGTGTATTTTCTTCCGGTTTTTCTTTTTTCCCTTTTACTTGCTTTTTATACCTCTATTGAGCTTTTAACTTAACACCTACTGTCATTCTGCTCAAACTTGTTTCCCCGCTGCTCGCTCAGTGTTTTCCTCCCCTCCTGCATGTTTTTCTGCTCCCAGTCCGTTCGCCATTTTGTGGGCCGTCCCTCCCGCCCTCTACCGCCGACGTAATAAACCTGCCTCCTGTCAGCTGTACCTCTGCTGTGAACCGAGTGGTAACTTTGTATCTTTTCCACTCGGTCCTGACATTTCTTGCATTTTACTATAGAAATTTTCTCCTCAGCTTCTGTGGCCATCTTCTGGCAGTTATTATACATTACAATTGCATTGTATATTTTCTGTACTAAACGTACTAAGGCTAACTAATTGACTCAATTATTTTACCTCAGGAAAAAATATTTAGCTTGCCTTCTCAATAGTCTGTTTTGCCAGGCCCTTTTAATTATATATATCTCAAAGTTTATACATAAATTTTACTTATAAGGGAGATTTAATATTCAATTTATTTAATATTTGTAATTTTACTTCACATTGTTTTTTCACAAAACATTATAAACAATGTCTGAAGCTCAATCTAAATCACCTCCCTTGACCTTACATACAGTACAATCGATGATTGACTCCTCTATGAATAATTTATTTAATAAAATGACCTCTTTGATGGGAGAGAAACAAAGAAAAATATCTTTAAAAAGAAAGAACCCATCTATTGCTTATAAAGCAAGCAAAAAACTTATCGAAAAGTCTCGCCAATGTTTAACTGAGACTAATATTCCTCACAGCAAAGGAAGAAAAACCGCTGTTAGTAGAACCCTGCACCCTGAGGGTAACCAAACAGGGGATATTCATGTATGCAAAAAATTAAAATTTAAGTCAAAAGCTAATATTGATAATCCATCTTCAGATTCTGAGGAATCAGATGGTGACGAATACACTGATATCAATTCAGACAATCTCAATGATTCGGATAATTCCGATGGCTCCCCGGCCGCTAAAAAAACAAAAAAGAAAGCTAAAAAATCTTTTGAATACAGTGAGGATGAAGAGGACTTTTTAGATTGTTTGGGCAACCCTAGGTTTAAACCTGACGACCTACACCATCCCCGGTCCGCCGAGTGGTGTCCCCCCCTGGATTTAGCTAAATTTATTGACCACCAATTACGTAAACCCCTTAAAAAGCAAACCCGCAACAAAATGAAAGCCGAATGTCCTCGTCCCCTGTTACCAAAGAACGCTTCCATCACCCCTGAAGTTGACCCCAAAATTTTAAAATTCATTGGTTCTCCAGGATATAAATTGAAAAAAGGAATAGATAGGTCCTGGAAAATTTGCCAAGATAAACTTTTAGATTCAATTGGTCCCCTCACTAAGTTATTCGAACTATCTGAACAAGGCGTAGCCGAAAATTGCCCTTTGGACCCCTATGTGGTCAGAGAATGGGATCAAAGACTCCTGTGTTTTATTGGGAATACGAATTGCGCAATGTCTGGAGAAAGAAGACGTAATATCTTGAGGAAAATTGACCCGAAAATTTCTGATTTTTCCTCAAGTAATATTGCTTCAGACAACAAGGGTCTTTTGTTTGGAGACTCTTACTTAAAGGACTTAAGCCAATACGTAAATACTTTCTCTAACCTAAATAAAGTGAAAACATCCGTTAAGAAAATTTTTTACCCCAACCAGGGTTTCTCCGACAGGGCCGGGAGAGGCAGAGGCCGCTTTCCCGGCCGCCAAACCTTCTTATCCAGGTCTCATTACTATCCCCAACAATCACAATACCAACAACAGTTTCAATCTCAATTCCAGAGAGGTTACTCTGATCCATCCACTTCCTCCTTTTTTCCAACAAGAGGTCGCCCCTGGACTCAGAGAGGTTTTAGGACCAGAGCCAGAGCTAGACAAGCTCCAGGTAAGTTCTTCATTCCCTCCATACATCCTTTCTTTCCCAGAAAAAATTAGAGGCAGACTCGCCCTGTTTACTCAAAATTGGGCTGCAATTACTTCAGACCCCTGGGTTTTACAAACTGTATCAGGTATCCTCATAGAATTCATATCTCCCCCAATTCAAGTCTGTCTTCCCCATCCAATTCAATTTTCTCAGGAAGACTCTCTTTTGGTCAAGAGAGAAATTTCTTCTCTCTTCTCCAAAAAAGCAATTCTTCCAGTCTCCCAACCTCAAGATTTTTACCTAAGCAATTTGTTCTTGGTAAAAAAGAAAAACAATCAATTCAGACCTGTCATAAACCTAAAAACGTTAAATACCTTTGTAGTTTACCATCATTTCAAAATGGAAGGTATTCACTTATTAAGAGAATGTCTAAGAGGAAACGATTGGTTGGTTCGATTGGATCTCACAGACGTCTAACCGTTCCAATCGCCCAAGAACATTGGAAATTCTTGACTTTCCGTTGGGAAGACCAGTTTTGGAATTTCACTTGCCTTCCCTTTGGTCTGTCCTCTGCTCCTTGGATTTTCACCAAGCTACTGAAACCTGTAGTGGCCTGGCTGAGACTCCGAGGAATTCGTCTAATAATTTATTTGGACGATATTTTGATTATGGACCAAGATTTCCAATCCCTTCAGAATCATCTATTTACCACAATTTATTTATTAGAATCATTAGGTTTTATTGTGAACAAACAGAAATCAGTTCTCTTACCCACAAAGTCTTTGATTTTCTTAGGTTTCAAAATCAACTCAATCCTCTCTACTCTGAGTCTTCCTTCAGACAAGGTAAAGAATATCAAAAAAGAAATTACCAAAACTTTATCCAAAGATTTAGTTCCCATCAGAACCATAGCCAGAATAGTAGGGTTACTATCATCCTCTATTCAGGCTATTTTTCCTGCCCCTTTACACTACCGAGAACTTCAGAGACTAAAGATTCTTCATTTGAGGAAAGGTTTTTCTTATTCTCATTTGATTCCTTTGTCCCTAGAAGCCAAAGAAGAATTGTCTTGGTGGATCTCTCATTTAGAAGCCTGGAATGGGAGAGCCATCTTTGGCAGAACTCCGGATTTCATTATAGAATCCGATGCCAGTCTTTCAGGCTGGGGTGCACGCTGCGGTCCTTCCATCACCGGTGGCAAATGGACACTGGAGGAGAAATGTTTCCACATCAATTGTTTGGAATTATTGGCTGGCTCGTTTGCAGTCAAAAGTTTTGCCAAATTTTCTTCTCCAGTTTCTATTCTCCTTCGCATGGACAATATTTCAGCAGTACGATATCTCAATCGTTTAGGAGGCACCAAATCAAGGAATTTGTCCAACATTACCAAGGAGTTTATTCACCTTTGCTTAGACAGGAATATTTCTATCAAAGCGGAATATATTCCAGGTCTATCAAATACAGCTGCAGATTGGGGATCTCGTCATCTGACAGATTCGAGCGATTGGAAATTAGACAGGAAAATGTTTTTAATCCTCCAATCTCTCAGAGGTCCCTTTTGCCTGGATCTTTTTGAATCCAGGACCAACTTCCAGATTTATCCATACTTCAGCTGGCGTCCAGATCCGGAAGCTGCGGCCATAGATGCTTTCCTGCAACCATGGTCCCCCAAGAAATCTTATGCCTTCCCTCCTTTCTCTATGATCCCGAGGACAATTTCAACAGTCCGCAGGGATCTCCTATGTCTAACTATAGTAACTCCCCTTTGGCCAACCCAATCTTGGTATCCCTCCCTCTTGGAGATGTCCACCAGTCTTCCAATTCTTCTTCCTCCACTTCCTCACCTATTAGTCAATCCGGAGGGCGAATTTCACAGTCTAATTCTCCAAGGCTCTCTTTTTCTGATAGCTTGGACAATTTCAGGGGACCCTGGTCTCTCCGAGGCCTTTCGGAGAGAGCTAGATCCCTCATTCAAGACTCTTGGGCTCCAGGTACCCGCAGATGTTATTTTGCCGCATGGTCAAAATGGTCTAGCTGGTGCTTGCAAAGGGATTTGGATCCCTTTTCTGCGGATTTAGCTGAAATCATTAATTATCTGTCACATCTCTTTGATTCAGGCCTTGCTTACAGAACAATTAATGTCCATAGATCGGCTATCTCTGCCAGACATAGTCTAATCAATAATTCACCTATCGGTAAACACCCTTTAGTTTGTAGAGTTCTTAAAGCCATTAGATTAAAACGTCCTCCTGTTCCCAAACATGAATTTTTCTGGGATGTAGACTTAGTTTTCTCTCTTTTCAAATCCTGGCCAGCCAATAACTTGTTGACTCTAAAACAACTTTCCGCTAAACTCGCTACCCTTCTATGCCTTATTTCTTTCAGAAGGGTATCGGATGTAAAAGCATTAGATTGGAACTCTAAACGTTTCTCCCCTGAAGGAGTCACCTTCTTCCTTTCTCGCAGAACAAAAACTTTATCTACTTCCATCTTTTATCCTTATCTGTCTTCTGAACCCTCTTTGTGTGTGGTCGAATGCTTAAAGTCATACGAATCTAGAACTCTGATATTTAGGAAACCTATCCATAATCAACTGCTTATTTCTTTTGTTTCCCCCTATGCTCCTATCACTTCTACCTCTATCGCTAGGTGGGTTAAATGGGTCATGAAAGAAGCCGGTATTAACATTTCTTTCACAGCTCATTCTGTCAGAGGTTCCGCTGCTTCGAAAGCCTTTTTAAAAGCGGCTCCTCTCCAACAGATTTTAAATACTGCAGACTGGTCTTCAGATTCCATCTTCAAACAATTTTATTTCAGACCCATTCAACATGCCTCGCTTAATTTATTCTCCTAACTACTTTAAACTTGCATAAAAATAGGAGTCTCTGGTCTTGTAATAAAATTCCGATTATCCTAGTATGTGAAGGTATAATCTAGATTTTATTAAAGACACAGAGACGAGTATTTTCCCTCCTCACATAGATAATGGTGTTTTTTTCCCACCCTAATAACCGTCATTATATGTTACTAACTCTTATATATTTTTTAACAGTATCCATGTGAATCCAATCCTTTCTCATCCTCTGGATTCTTCCCGTCAATTCAGAAATCTCAACCTTCATTCACTGAATCCTGGACATCTACTTTATCTTCTATCAAATTCAACATCCCATGGGATTTCGTCCATCATTTCTACAAGAAGTTGGCGTTTATTACCCTCTGTTGTTTTGGACTTTTTGGTTTTCTTATGATGTTTAATATTTTATTCCTTTTGAGCATCAACTAGAAAGAGGAAGTATGTTAATTGGGTGCTCTGTTTATAGTCTATGCTCTGTGCTGATTGGCTGTTTTTTCTCACTATAATAAGTCTATGTTATGTTCTTATTATGTGTATGTTATATTATCTTATATATCTTGTTCTTTAAAAGGCTGCATTGAGTAGTAAAGAAAGAGTAATGCATAAAAATACTCGTCTCTGTGTCTTTAATAAAATCTAGATTATACCTTCACATACTAGGATAATCGGAATTATGAACTAGGGTAAAATAGAAGACTCACAGCTATTTAAAATGTATAAATAAAATGTACCTAATTTAAATAATGTATAACTAGTTTAAAAAATTTGATATTGTACTAATATACAAGTGCGCTTCACTGGGTACATATCTATATCAACATCATTTTCTTGCATTTATTTTAGGTATCACTTATAAAAATAAAATATACATTTTGTTCGGTCTGATGTGAAAAATCAATCAAAAACTTTAAACGGTTTTGCATTTTTAGTTTCATTAAAAGATTGCTATTTTAAAACTCAGATAATGTTGGTTCAATTGAGAACAGCATTATTTTTCTTTCTGAATAAGTCAAGCAGCCATGTTTTTTTATTCCGACCACTATAATGGAGCAGAATATATACATACGCAAAATACATTTTTAAATTTCTTTTATAACTTCAACCCAAACTGAGAGGAAAATGTGATATCACACAACAGCCTTGAGATCTACCGGTCAGCACTTAGAGGTCGTTTGGTAGATCCTGATCTTCCTTTCCGGTGCACTTGCTTTAAGGACATGAAACCCAAAATTTGTTTTTCATGATTCAGATAGAACATACATTTTTAAACAACTTTCCAATTTACTTATATTATCAATTTTGCTTAAAGGGACAGTCAAGTCCAAAATAAACTTTCATGATTCAAATAGGGCATGTCATTTTAAACAATTTTCCAATTTGCTTTTATCACCAATTTTGCTTTGTTCTCTTGGTATTCTTAGTTGAAAGCTAAACCTATGTAGGCTCATATGCTAATTTCTTAGACCTTGAAGGCCACCTCTAATCTGAATGCATTTTGACAGTTTGTCACCACTAGAGGGTGTTAGTTCATGTGTATCATATAGATAACATTGAGCTCACACAAGTGAAGTTACCTAGGAGTCAGCATTGACTGGCTAAAATGCAAGTCTGTCAAAAGAATTGAAATAAGGGGGCAGTTAGCAGAGGCTTAGATACAAAGTAACCACAGAGGTAAAAAGTGTATTATTATACCTGTGTTGCTTATGCAAAACTGGGGAATGGGTAATAAAGTGATTATCTATCTTTTTAAACAACAAAAATTCTGGGATACTAAACCCACTTTTTTAATGATTCAGATAGAGCAAGAAGTTTTAAGCAACTTTCCAATTTACTCCTATTATCAATTTTTATTAATTCTCTTGCTATCTTTATTTAAAAAGCATGAATGTAAATCTTAGGAATCCAACCCATTTTAGGTTCAGCACCCTGGATAGCACTTGCTTATTGGTGGCTACATTTAGCCACCAATAAGCAAGCGTAACCCATGTTCTGAACAAAAAATGGGCTGGCTCCTAAGCTTTACATTCCTGCTTTTTAAATAAAGATAGCAAGAGAATGAAGAAAAAATTGCATGCTCTGTCTGAATCATGAAAGAAAAAAATTGGGTTTAGTATCCCTTTAATTCTCTTGGTATTCTTTCTCGAAGGAGCAGCAATGCACTACTGTCCCTTAAAAACTGTTTGTGATATGTTTGTCTATGTATGCTGTGGTTGGTCCCTGTGTTTTTGGGTGTGCTTTAAAGTTGTGTGCATTGTGTAAAGTGTGCCAGCCCTTTTAGGTCTGTGTGCACACAGTGTGAGCTGCTCCTTTAAGGATGTGTGCACTGTGTGTGTCTGTATCATTAATACAGTGTGCGGGTGGTGTACATCATTCCTTTAAAGGGACAGTCTAAACCAGAATGTTTGTTTAAAATGATAGATAATCCCTTTATAACCCATACCCCAGTTTTGCATAGCCAACACAGTTATATTACACTTTTTACATCTGTAATTACCTTGTATCTAAGCCTCTGCAGACTGTCCCCTTATTTCAGTTCTTTTGACAGACTTGCATTTAAGCCAATCGGTGATGACTCCTAGGTAATTTCACAGGCGTGAGCACAGTGTTATCTAAATAGCACACATGAACTAACGCCCTCTGGTTGTGAAAAACTGTCAAAAATGCATTCAGATAAGAGGTGGCCTTCAAGGGCTAAGAAATTAGCATATGAGTCTACCTAGGTTTAGCTTTCAACTAAGAATACCAAAAGAAAAAAGCAAAATTGATGATAAAAGTAAATTGGAAAGTTGTTTAAAATGTCATGCTATATCTGAATCATGAAAGTTTATTTTTGACTACACTGTCCCTTTAAGGCTGTGTGTGCCAAGTGCACTGCATGTGTTTGTGCATGCTATGATCTGTCCCTGTAAGACTGCATTTGGGTATGCTTTAAGGCTGGGTGCATTGTGTGACGGTGACTGAGATTGTGCAAGCGTAATGTGATCTATGTTTTTAAGGCTGTGTGCAATGTGTGTGTGCACCTGCACCTTTAAAGGGACAGTCTACTCCAGAATTTTTATTGTTTAAAAAGAGAGACCATCCCTTGAGACCCTCACGGGTGATTAGTTTGCGCTCAATAAGTACCCAATAGATAGAGATAGAGATAGATTATTGCCCATTCCCCAGTTTTGCATAACCAACACTGCTATATTAATATACTCTTTACCTATGTGATTACCTTGTATCTAAGCCTCTGCAGACTGCCCCTTATTTTAGTTATTTTGGCAGACTTGCATTTTAGCCAATTAGTGCTGACTCCTAGGTAACTCCATGTGCGTGAGCGCCATGTTATCTATATGGCACACATAAACTAACGCCATCTAGTTGTGAAAAACTGTCAAAATTCCCTAAGATAAGAGGCGGCCTTCAAGGCCTTGGAAATTAGTATATAAGCCTACCTAGGTTTAGCTTTCAACAAAGAATAACAAGAGAACAAAGAAAATGTGATGATAAAAGTAAATTGGAAAGTTGTTTAAAATTGAATGCCCTATTTGATTAATGAATGTTTATTTTTGACTAGACTGTCCCTTTAAGGCTTTGTGTTCTCCTAAACAGACAAAAATAAAAGTGTGGTGTAAATTGTTACTTTAACCCCTTTGTGCCAGCACAAAAGTGGTCCAATATAAACACTTGCTGTAAAAATGAAATCACACAATTGTTGATGCGATCATGTGATTTCAAGGCATGACCCTCCCTTTTTCGATTCTTAATTGCCTCAAAGGGGGAGGCTGGATGCCATATAAGGTAGGAAGTTCCATACCGTCCCAACAGTGTTAAAGCCCAGCGCTTTTAGGACGGCATGGAACGTCCTGGCGGCGTGAAGGGGTTAAAGGCTGTGCATGTGTAGGTGCTCCTGCCTTTGTAAGACCAAGCATCCCTTTAAGGCTGTGTGAGCAAGTAGCAAATTTCCATTTAAGGCTGTGCCCGTGTGAACATTAGGTTTTGTGATTGGTGTCGCACATGTCCCTTTAAAACTGTGTGAGCAGGCGGCCAGCTGCCCTTTAAGGCTGTGCTGTGTGAACATTACTGTTATCTGTCTCTTTAATACTGTGCATGTGCTGTGAGATGCTCTGCCCGGGTTTGTGCCTGTCTTTTTAAGACTGGGGGGGCATGTGCACTTTATTTCTCAGCTGTCTGTGCCTGTACAGTAACAGTTGGTACTGATAGGGCTGTTTTATGTGTGCAGTAAACAGCTAAACATGTATAAAACCCTGCAGAAATGTATACAAATATGTAGGCTGAAGGTTTCATATAATCTGTTGGTGAGCAGAGAACCTGTGTAAGTGCTGGCTAAGAAAAGTCTATAGACAAAACAAGGATTTTACACCCCAAAATATTCTCCACGTTTTGTTCCTGGAGACACAAACACTGCAGTATTGTTGTTAGCCTCATCTGAACCCCCATAACAATGTTTGTAGTAAAGTAATGTAGTATGGCGAGAAAATCATTTAGAACCTAAAACATAAAAATAAATAACGATTCCCTTGCTGTTTCTTCTGCACTTGTATCTTTTTCCCCCTCCCTACAAATCACACACCTGCGCTTAGCACCCACAACAGTAAGGGAAGTAAAACGTACATTGACAATGGAAAGAGAACCCGTTGCATAAAAGTGTGTCAGAGCTTACACTACCATACAGATAATTGTATACAAATACATACACAATATCATATTAATATTACTCACTGTTCACGTGTGGAAACTTCCTGCAAAACAGTAACACTGTTTTTAATTTGAGCGCCTGTACGGAACCTCTGAAAGTCCAAAATTCTTCATTTTCTGTGAAGCGGAAAATACTATTTTCTCTTTGACTCTATTGCCGCCTTGTGGTGGATTCCATGCACAGCACAGTAAGGAAAATGTCAGAATAATACAGTAAATGTTTTTTGTATGTTAAATAAATAAATATATAAATAGAGTACTGCAAAGCACTGTGCAGATAAACCCCGATTTGTTGTGGCTTAATCCAGTGGTGAAAATTCCAGGATTAACACACTTGTGTAATCTGATAGGCAGATCATGTATACAAATGTAAGAGGATTTAAAGAGTGAATAGCCAGATTATATTGAGACAGAATATATGTCACTATTTCACTTTCTCGTATGGTGGAGTAGCTTTATAACTTTATACCATGCAAATACAGAACAGGCTATTTCCATCTGAACAAAGCATATATAATTTGAATTTGAAGTACATAGCCGATTCCTTTTTTCCCAATGTATGTTTTTTTTCTATAATTTGAATAATTTTCAGAGATTACTTTTCTATTGACTATTTTAACTATTTCAAATACCAGTATATTTTTTTTATTGAATCATGTTATTTATGCTTATTGTATATTATCAACTAATCAATACAGAAAATAATAGTAGTAAAAGTAAGGTGAGGGTTTTGTTGCAAAAGTGTAATTGTGATCGACCTGCAGAAACCAACTGGTAATGAATAAGGGAAATAAATCTCAGTAGTCTGACAGGTGATTGACTGCTCTCATAGTACAGAATTAACCCTTTTAAGCAACAATGTTTCACACCCATCAATGTATATGCTGGAAGAAAGATTATGTGCATTAAAATATTAATTTCCTTCCATTACTTTAGCGTTTTAGAATACATTTCTGCACTTTCTTAGTAATATGTCTGTTAGTGCTCAGTAACACGTATGCATCTCCCAAAATGATTTTGTTTCAATCCTCAGTAACAACATATAGTAGTATACAGTTGAAAATATATAACTAATAATATTAAAAAGACTGCACTCACTTATTTCTTATAGAGAGGGCTGAGTTTTGCTTAAAGGGACACTGAACCCAAATTTTTTATTTTGTGATTCAGATAGAGCATGACATTTTAAGCAACTTTGTAATTTACTCCTATTATCAATTGTTCTTCGTTCTCTTGCTATCTTTATTTGAAAAAGAAGGCATCTAAGCTTTTTTTTGTTTCAGAACTCTGGACAACACTTTTTTATTGGTGGATGAATTTATCCACCAATCAGCAAGAACAACCCAGGTTGCTCACCAAAAATGGGCCGGCACCTAAACTTACATTCTTGCATTTCAAATAAAGATACCAAGAGAATGAAGAAAATTTGATAATAGGAGTAAATTAGTAAGTTGCTTAAAATTGCATGCTCTATCTGAATCACGAAAGAAAAAATTTGGGTTCAGTGTCCCTTTAAGTACATAGTGTGAGCCAAGTAAATTAGTGGATTTTTTTCAAACAAAATGTTCAATGCTGCAGTCCCAGAACATTGTATATTCAAGCCATTTTACATAGCAAAAGTATATTTATAGAATAGTTAACATAAAAAAATAAATCTAAATAAATGTAAACATGATTTGAACGTGTATTTTATTTGCTTTATTTTGTTTTTGTTTTATTTGTTAATATCAACCCATAGCATTTATTTATTTTCAAAATTCCCAGGAAAAAAAAGACGGATTCAGTAGTCAGTTCACCTTTCAGGGTGTGTCCTGCATTTGTGCTGGGCTCCCATAAGGTAACCCACAGACACTCTGCTTTTCTGTAGCAGTGCAGGTATTTCATGTTTCAGGGACCGCTGACGTCAGCATGTTGCATCCCTCTCGCAAGGGATGATGGTAAAATCCCAATGTTTTCCAACAGATGCTGTAGGAAGAGGCATCACAGCAAATGAACTGGTGTAGCTGGGATTTAGTGTCTTTGTGTTTTTTTATGGATTAATCTTATTGGAAGCCTCTCAGCCATTTTTGGGCTGTCATGGTGACACGGATAACCCTTTGTTTTGTTTGTCATAGTGTCCAGGTGATTCTCATCCTGCTTCAGGGGATTTGCTGAAGTCAGGACATTTCTGGTCAAAAGTATATTCTTGGATTGTGCAGCTGTGCTCAAGTCATCATTATCATTAATGAGGGTATTGTGCTCGCTGCCCAGGTTTTGCTACAGTTGATCTCATGGCCTCATCACAGGAGCGCAGTGGATCAATTATTAAGAGAGGCAGATCCCTCAGTGACCCCAGCATCCTAACAGAGACTGGATCAGAATCAGAGGACAGCGCAGGTAGGTTGGAGACGGTATACTGGGGCTGCCTTTTCTCTACATGCATGCAAGGGGGTGTGTGTGCATGGGGAGGTGTGGTCCCAAAGCTGTGCTGGATAGAATTCTCATTGATAGCGCTGTTTATTTAAGTGTTGCTGTGAATGCTACTAGCTCTGAAGACAATAAAGGGTTATACAGAATCATGGAGTAAATCCCCCAAAACAGTAAAATCTCCCCAAATCAGTTTTGTGCAAAATCATAATCAAGATTGTTGCAAAACTAATTCTAAAAATAAATATTTTATTCATCTGGGCAAGATGTTTATAATTAATCTAAAATAAATAGCCAGCTAAGTAGATGGAAATACTGTAGAGCTTTTGGAAAGATTTATAGCAGATGTAGATGTTCTATGGGGGCAGCAAAGGTTTGGAACATTATGCTAACGCATATAGAAGGCGATGATGAGGAATCACAAATGAAATGTTAACGGGACCATGCAAGATTTGTGCATCTCTCTCTCTCTCTCTCTCTCTCTCTCTCTCTCTCTCACTCACTCTCCCTCTACCTCTCTCTCTCACCCCCCCCTCTCTCTATCCCCCCCTCTCTCTCTCACCCCCTCTCTCTCTCTCACCACCTCTCTCTCTCCCCTCTCTCTCCCCCACTCTCTCTCCCCCTCTCTCTCTCCCCCCTCTCTCCCCCCCCCCTCTCCCCCCCCCCCCTCTCTCTCCCCCTCTCTCTCCCCCCTCTCTCTCTCCCCCCCCTCTCTCCCCCCCCCCTCTCTCCCCCCCTCTCTCTCCCCCTCTCTCTCTCTCACTCCTCTCTCTCCCCCTCTCTCTCTCCCCCTCTCTCTCCTTTCCTCCCCTCTCTATCTCTGTCTCTCTCTCTCTCCCTCTATCTCTCCCCTCTCTCTCCTCCCCTCTCTCTTTCTCTCTCTTCCCCTCTCTCTTTCTCTCTCTCTCTCCCCCTCCTCTCCTATATCTCCTATACATCCTTTCTCTCCTCTCTCTCTCCTCCCCTCTCTCTCTCTGTCTCTCTCTCCTCCCCTCTCTCTCTCCTCCCCTCTCTCTCCCCCCCCCCTCTCTCTCTCACTCTCTCTCTCTCTCTCTCTCTCTCTCTCTCTCTCTCTCTCTCTCTCTCTCTCTCTCTATATATATATATATATATATATATATATATATTATATACACACACATACACACATATATTAACTAGATATTAGCACAAATATATGCAGAGACAGTTATTGCAGACCCCCCTTGTAGTGCCATTTCAGTAGACCAATAAATGGGCCAGCAATATTCCTCTTTGTTAAATGCAATTTGTTTTCATTTCTGAGGTTTTGTGTAAAAGAAAAAAAAAAAACGTGAAAAAAATCTGGAATACAAAGCAGCTGGTTTTTTTTTTTTTTTGTATGTAGATATTGCTGCAAAATTATTTTATTATAAAAAAGCAAGGAATCATGTTTGCTATAATAAAGCCAGTAATTTTTCTTGCAAGTTGCTATTCTGTAATACTGGGCTTTGTTTGAAAGCTGCACACACCAGCTTCTATCTACAATTGGTTCACACTGTAATTATAGGTTACACGTATCTCATTTATAATTTCCATGCAAGGTTTTATAATCTAACAGAAGGAGCTCTGTGTGTTTCTGGGTTACTATGGGAACCAGGGCAAGCAGAGCAATAAGCTAAGTATTTCCCTACTAGGAAGCAATTAGAGGTTCAGACAGGAAAAGGTGATTTTTATGTTTTCCTGTTCAAAACCTTTGCATTGGCGATAATTCTGAGTTGTAAGATTTACCAAGCTTTCATAAATGTTATCCATATCTTTATAGGTTTGACCTTACTATGAGAAATCAATGCTAACATTAAATAGAGTGGTCCCCAGAGTATTGTAATGTTATATTAACTGACAACATCACTTTGTGCAGAATTATTTAAACTAAACCATACACCTGCAAGTGAAGGATACTATACTACCACCTTTGCTTTGCCCTTACTCATTTTAACCACAACGTTTGGGCTGGAATGCTGGAAGAGCCTTATCTGGAGAAGCTCTATCTACCCCAGGTCCTACTGGCTCAGAATACTGTTTGATAATGCTCTTTACATGGTAATGGTCATATACAGTAGGATTATTATATTAATGGGTTATACAGAGAAACTGTTAAATAACATAACAACCATTTTTAGAAAGGGTACATGCCTGCGCCTCTGTAATAATATTCCATTGCTTATTTCTCCATTTTTTTTAATGTTATGTTAGATTAAAGACATCTCAGTTAATTTGTCCTTTTTATAAACGAAGTCATCATCTCTCTTTAGAATTTCTGTCTCCACCATTAACCCATTCAGGGTTACATAGGAACTGATGATCATGTGCTTATTCTCTTGGAAGTCTCATTATTCTCTTTGTTCATCATGACCTCTCTTGTGTTCTTTATGTTCTGTTAGAAATATAAGCATCATTCTCTATAGATCATAGAGCAGTCTCATTTTTTATGTCTTGATTATTACTATCCTGACCTATCCTATACTGGGTTTAAAGCACCAAGTTACTACAACTGATATTAAGCTTCTTCTTTTAGCAACACTTTAGGTGAAACCATTCTTGGATTTCATTATAAGCATTTTAGCGTCCTAATATTTCCCTGTAAAGACCAGCGATTATATTTATTTTTTGAATTATTTGGTGCCACTTTCCAACATGCAGTGATTTATAAATACATCACAGAGATGTCACTGCTAGGGAACCACACATTTTGCCCACTCAGCGTCTTACCACCTCCCTAACAGTGTAAGGGGTGGGGGGGAACAGTTGCTCTGGAAACCTCCCATGAGACCACCTGGTGTTGAAGCATCGTTATGAGGAAGCATTTTTTATCTGGCCCCAAATGGTCCTTTGTTAGGAATAATTCCAGCACTTACTGAGCATCAGGCCCACTACTGTAACACAAAGGGAACAAAGAAATTCTTCCAGCAGATAGAGGAGGAGAAATCATAGCTTCTCTAAGCACCAGAATCAATGCCAGGTGAACGCATGTCATTATTTAAATACTGTGCCTTACAGACATTGCACATATGCACAGGTACTCTATAGGCAGGATAAATAACGCCATGTGATATTAGAAATTCAAAACAAAGGCAGTGCTTTTGGTAGGAATGTTATCCAATGTAATAAGATAGTATGTGTAGCTATAAATATGCATTAAGTTCTATTTTTATGATACATGAGAAATGTCCTTTGGTTGCAGATTGTTTTATTTGCATCAGTGAGATAAATGTCAATTATATTGCTGGTTTTGTGACCTTCATTAAAAAGAAAAAGAAAAAAAGATTCATACAAAACAGTCACAGCTTCTAATTTCAACTTTTGTTTGACTGTACATTTGAATCCTGTGGATTACACCTAACTCACATACACTGACACTATTCAATATTTAGATTGATACATGAAAAGATAGTTATATTATATAATGTATAAAATAGTCTGTGTGTGCTGGGGGGGGGGTAAATAGAATGGTAATTAAGCACACTGTAATAGATGCACATAGCCATGCTTGATCTGGAGAGAATGTTAGATATCCTTTTCAGACAGACAAGACATGTGTTATGCAGGTAGACACATTGCTAATAAAGTTTAATTAGATACAAATGTATCCTGTAAAAACAAACAAACAATATAAACAGTGCAGAGAGAGAGGATATTTTCCTAAACACTGTAGTCATATCAGAAAAAGATTCTCATTATTCCATGGTTTATGCTATACAATGTCAATGTTTTCATATAGATTTAGATCCATTAGCCACTCATACAACATTTTACAGTTTCATAGACACATTATTTTTTGGTTAATCCTAATAAGCAATGATTATTACCTACTATGTTAAGGAATTAGAAGATCTGCTGCTTTGTGTTTCTCTTGATAACAGTAGAACACTTATGGCTGTAGCACTGGAATGTTTTTCTGTAAAGGGACAGTCATGTCCAAAAAAACCTTTCATGATTCAAATAGGGCATGTGATTTTAAACAAGTTTCCAATTGACTTTTATCACCAATTTTGCTTTGTTCTCTTGGTATTCTTAGTTGAAAGCTATACCTAGGAGGTTTATATGCAAATTTCTTAGACCTTGAAGGCTGCCTCTAATCTAAATGCATTTTGACAGTTTTTCACAACTAGAGGGTGTTAGTTCATGTGTTTCATATAGATAACATTGAGCTCATGCACGTGAATGTACCGAGGAGTGAGCACTGATTGGCTAAAATGCAAGTCTGTCAAAAGAACTGAAATAAGGGGGCAGTCTGCAGAGGCTTAGATACAAGGCAATTACAGAGGTAAAACGTGCATTATTATAACTGTGTTCGCTTTGCAAAACTGGGGAATGGGTAATTAAGGGATTATCTATCTTTTAAACAACAACAATTCTGGTGTTGACTGTCCCTTTAAGTTTTTAGGAAGAATAAACTGATTTGTATTGATAGGAACTTATTGTTTATTTTTATTTCACCATTTAGAGATCCAGGCTAATTTAGCACTAGGTATTGTAGCCATTATGGGCTAACATGTAAGTAATTTAAAGAGACAAGGACCTGCTGAGCACATTTACAGTAGTACGAATCCTGCTTATTGTGCTTCTGTTTTCATCCTGTTCCTGTAGCTCTCTTCAGATTCATTCTCTTATTTAACCATTGACAGGTGCTAGTTGGTGAAGTTCTGCATTTTCATACTGGACACTGCCATTTTGGATCTCCTGTATTGTTGCACCCTGTGACAGAAGTGGTTAACATTCAGACTTTAGTGATGTTACTGGCTTTTTTATAGTTGTATTGTGCACTTCAGCTTAGTACACACAATACAGAGTCTGAGGTTCTCATTTCTGTAAGTTTTTTTTACCAGTTTCTCACTGATCTGAGAATGGGCTCCAATGGAGGCACCCAGTGGGAAGATGTGGAGTTTGACCAACTGGCACTAATAAAGGGTTGAAATATGGGAACAGCTTTGAAGCATGCAGCTGGCACAGCAGGAAAATTAGTACAGTGAGTAGTAGCCATGGATTTTAATTGTGCCCAGCAGTTTAATATCCCTTTAAGAAAGAAAAAACGCCAAAGATTTTAATGGAACATTGTACCTATTTAAAGTTATCAGAAATAGTATCCCATCTATATGGTCTCTATTAATTAAGAAGGAAATAACACTTCCTGACAGTGAGAGATTTAAAAGCACAGTAAAGTCAAAATTGTCTTTGTTCTTTTGGTATGCTTTGTTGAAGACTAAACCTAGGTAGGCTGATAGGAACTTAGGAGCATGCATGTGTCTATCAGTGTTTGTAACTATGTATAACATTGTTGTAAACAATGTTGCAAACACTGCTGCCAGATGGCTCAAAACAAGTGCACGTTCACATAGGATTAATCTTTAACAAAGGATACCAAGAGAATTAAGCAAAATTGATAATAGAAGTAAATTAGAAAGTTGTTTAAAATCTCATGCTCTATTCAATTAATAAAATTTTAATTTTGACTTTACTATCCCTTGAATGGGGACTCACTTAAAGACCCAGAGGTTTCCATCACCTAATTGCGCAAGAATAAAACTCTTGAAAGTGTTTGAGCATTGTGGCTGAGTTTTCTGGACCATACAGTGCGGTGAAGGAAAAGCAATTCATTTATTATTTATTCACACTTATAATAGGATTCTGTCCAGCTCTGGCTGGTCACACACTTGAGCATTTTGATTTACTTTATTATTATTATTTACATAATGCCTATTTGTGGTTGTTCCATTTTAGTGATGTTATGATGTATAGTGCTTGACCAAATAGGAATGAGCTCTTTATAAATGTTTTTATTAAAAAGCCCCAGGACTACAAGGAAGTGTATCTGCTGTCAGTAATGGTTTGTCTAGTCGTGTCTATAATTTATTTACTAGTAAGCATTTATTATTTATAAAAAAAAAACTCCAACACATACTACTGTACTGTACAATTAGATAACAAAATACACGACCCAAATTATAAAACATATATTATATCTGAGAGACGCTCTGTCAAAGCGGTTTTTGATATATGTAGTAAAGATAGGGGGATTTAAATTTTATAATATATTATTAGTTAGTTTGTGTTATGTCTCTTATATCCTTTTGATTTTCTACATTTAGATTACGAGTGGAGTGGTATTTTGCACTCTCACTTGCTCGCTAACTCCACTAGAAGTAAGATTTTCACGTGCGTTGGGTTGCGTGCGTATTACAAGTTGAAAGCAAAAAGTTTTTGCCAAAGCGCTAACCAGAAGCACGCAAAAAGCAAAAGTTTGAATAAAATATTCCCCCATATTCTTTAAAGGAATGCGAAAAGTGGGGGGGGGGGGGGTAAAACTAACACCCGTACTCACGCACAAACCCGATCACTTTTTTTCAAGTGCGCTAACCGGACATTAAATATTAATATTTCACATTCTGAATATCCTTTACATAGAAGAATACATTCTATTTATTCTTAAATACATATTTCTATATCTGATTTTTTTTAAGGTTAAATATATATCTATATATATTACCCATGGACAGCGCTACGGAATATGTTTGTGCTTCATAAATAAAGTATAATAAAAAAAAATACACACACACATATATATATATATATATATATATATATATATATATATATATATAAAAATACAAGATATATGATTATTTATAGGTATAGATATATACAAATGTAGGACTAACTATTTTAAAAAAATAAGAGAATATTCCCCTATGTGAAGAACATTGGAATGTGAAAAAATTACAGTAAATACATAGTTCAATACTTTATTAAATATGAATATTGCATAAATATGATTTTTTTCATGTTTTCAGCTACTTGACTGCAAAGGGCTCCAATGCATTTATATATATATATATGTCTATGTATGTATCTTTATGTTAAAGCTCTTTGCAGCCCTTTTTGTTCTAACACCTGAGAACTCGTATCTTTGAGCCCTTATCATTTTTATGCCATTTTATTTTGTAATCATTTTTATTATACAGTGTAATTATTTGTATAACTATATTTTTAAATGTAATTTTGATGTGTGCGTACCAGTTAACCATTTATTTGAGCTTAAAGGGATACTAACCCCACATTTTTTTCTTTGATGATTCAGATAGAGGATGCAATTTTAAGCAACTTTCTAATTTACTCCTATTATCAATTTTTCTTTGTTCTCATGTTATCTTGATTTGAAAAAGCAGTAATAAATAAAAGGTTAGGAGCCGGCCCATTTTTAGTTCAGCACATTGGTAGAGCTTGCTGATTGGTTTGCTACATTTAGCCACAAATCAGCAAGTGCTGCCCAGGCGCTGAACAAAAAATGGTCCGGCTCTAAAGCTTAAAGTACTGCTTTTCTCCAACATTGGTGTGTCCGGTCCACGGCGTCATCCTTACTTGTGGGAATATCTCTTCCCCAACAGGAAATGGCAAAGAGTCCCAGCAAAGCTGGCCATATAGTCCCTCCTAGGCTCCTCCCACCCCAGTCATTCTCTTTCCGCAGACCAGAGTGGGTCATTGTCACGACCGACGCCAGTCTAGTGGGCTGGAGCGCGGTCTGGGAATCCCTGAAAGCTCAGGGACTATGGTCTCGGGAAGAGTCTCTTCTCCCGATAAACATTCTGGAACTAAGAGCGATCTTCAATGCTCTCAGGGCTTGGCCTCAGCTAGCAAAGGCCAGATTCATAAGATTCCAATCAGACAACATGACGACCATTGCGTATATCAATCATCAGGGGGGAACAAGGAGTTCCCTGGCGATGAAAGAAGTGACCAAAATAATTCAATGGGTGGAGGATCACTCCTGCCACCTATCTGCGATCCACATCCCAGGTGTGGAAAACTGGGAAGCGGATTATCTGAGTCGTCAGACATTCCATCCGGGGGAGTGGGAACTCCACCCGGAGATCTTTGCCCAACTAACTCAATTATGGGGCATTCCAGACATGGATCTGATGGCGTCTCGTCAGAACTTCAAGGTTCCTTGCTACGGGTCCAGATCCAGGGATCCCAAGGCGACTCTAGTAGATGCACTAGTAGCACCTTGGACCTTCAACCTAGCTTATGTATTTCCACCGTTTCCTCTCATTCCCAGGCTGGTAGCCAGGATCAAACAGGAGAGGGCCTCGGTGATCTTGATAGCTCCTGCTTGGCCACGCAGGACTTGGTATGCAGACCTGGTGAATATGTCATCGGTTCCACCATGGAAACTGCCTTTGAGACAGGACCTTCTTGTTCAGGGTCCGTTCGAACATCCAAATCTGGTCTCCCTCCAGCTGACGGCTTGGAGATTGAACGCTTGATTCTATCAAAGCGTGGGTTTTCAGATTCTGTGATAGATACTCTGGTTCAGGCCAGAAAACCGGTAACTAGAAAGATTTACCATAAAATATGGAAAAGATATATCTGTTGGTGTGAATCCAAAGGATTCCCATGGAATAAGATAAAAATTCCTAAGATTCTCTCCTTTCTACAAGAAGGTTTGGAGAAAGGATTATCTGCAAGTTCTCTAAAGGGACAGATCTCTGCTTTATCTGTCTTACTACACAAAAGACTGGCAGCTGTGCCAGATGTTCAAGCATTTGTTCAGGCTCTGGTTAGGATCAAGCCTGTTTACAGACCTTTGACTACTCCCTGGAGTCTAAATCTAGTTCTTTCAGTTCTTCAAGGGGTTCCGTTTGAACCTTTACATTCCATAGATATTAAGTTACTATCTTGGAAAGTTTTGTTTTTGGTTGCTATTTCTTCTGCTAGAAGAGTTTCAGAGTTATCTGCTCTGCAGTGTTCTCCGCCCTATCTGGTGTTCCATGCAGATAAGGTGGTTTTGCGTACTAAGCCTGGTTTTCTTCCAAAGGTTGTTTCTAACAAGAATATTAACCAGGAGATAGTTGTACCTTCTTTATGTCCGAATCCAGTTTCAAAGAAGGAACGTTTGTTACACAATTTGGACGTAGTCCATGCTCTAAAATTCTATTTAGAGGCTACAAAAGATTTCAGACAAACATCTTCTTTGTTTGTTGTCTATTCTGGTAAAAGGAGAGGTCAAAAAGCGACTTCTACCTCTCTTTCCTTTTGGCTTAAAAGCATCATCCGATTGGCTTATGAGACTGCCGGACGGCAGCCTCCTGAACGAATCACAGCTCACTCCACTAGGGCTGTGGCTTCCACATGGGCCTTCAAGAACGAGGCTTTTGTTGACCAGATATGTAAGGCAGCGACTTGGTCTTCACTGCACACTTTTGCCAAATTTTACAAATTTGATACTTTTGCTTCTTCGGAGGCTATTTTTGGGAGAAAGGTTTTGCAAGCCGTGGTGCCTTCCGTTTAGGTAACCTGATTTGCTCCCTCCCTTCATCCGTGTCCTAAAGCTTTGGTATTGGTTCCCACAAGTAAGGATGACGCCGTGGACCGGACACACCAATGTTGGAGAAAACAGAATTTATGCTTACCTGATAAATTACTTTCTCCAACGGTGTGTCCGGTCCACGGCCCGCCCTGGTTTTTTAATCAGGTCTGATAAATTATTTTCCTAACTACAGTCACCACGGTACCATATGGTTTCTCCTATATTTTTCCTCCTGTCCGTCGGTCGAATGACTGGGGTGGGCGGAGCCTAGGAGGGACTATATGGCCAGCTTTGCTGGGACTCTTTGCCATTTCCTGTTGGGGAAGAGATATTCCCACAAGTAAGGATGACGCCGTGGACCGGACACACCGTTGGAGAAAGTAATTTATCAGGTAAGCATAAATTCTGTTTTTCAAATCAAGATAGCATGAGAACAAAGAAAAAATGATAATAGGAGTAAATTAGAAAGGTGCTTAAAATCTCATGCTCTATCTGAATCATGAAAGGAAAATATTGGGTTTAGTGTCCCTTTATGAAAACGTATTTACTTTCGACATAAACCTCTTTTCACTCGCACAGAACAGGTAGCACGCCACTTGTAATCCAGCCCTTAGATGGGTAATCATGTAGACACCTACTGTATATGTAACAGCCATTTTGGGGGCTTTCTACAAACGAACCCAGAAGCAAAAACATTAGGCAGCCAATTAGAAAGGAGCACTTCAAACTGAATATAGGGACATGGAAGTAAAAAATTAACCTTTCAAGATTCCGATAGAGCCTGCAATTTTAAGATATATTTTTTTTTTAAATGTACTTTTATTATCAAATTGAAATATTGTTCTGATGGTGTTGATGAAAATCATACCTAGATAGCAGTAATGCACTACTGGAAGCTAGCTGGTTATTGGTGGCTACACACAAATGGCTTTTGTCATAGGCTCACCAGTATTGCACTGCTGCTCTGAAGATGACTTCACCTTTGCAGGAATTAAACACATAGAGGTTGATCACCATCTATTGTACAATAATGAGTGGCAAGTTAACAACCACTAATAAGCAGTTTTCAGATTCAACTTGATCGGAATCAATACATTTACATTGTTTTTTAGCACAAAAAACTCATTATCAGCTTGTCAAAAAGGGCCCTAAATGTAGCATGGGACGTTCCTGTTGTAGGTGATCATAATCCAATTTCTTGATATTCTTCAACAGATTTGTGGGACCATTTTTCACTTATTAAATTTGACTACTAAAGGAACTTGACAGAATGTCAAAATGGTCTTTTTGAGTTGACTTATTAACGAGCATTCCAAGATGTTTTGGAATCAATCAGTGACTTTCCGCATAGGCATATCCAATTTCGAAGCTGATATTACTAACTGAACAACTATGGTGGGAATAGTGGCCAAAATTATCAGAAAGATCTATGTATTTATAAAAGCTATAGTGCTATAATAAAATCATCTAATACATCAGAATATTTTATTTTTGCAATTTTTTTGGTCCCTTTAATTTTTACTGGTGATGCCTTTTGTATTTGATTGCAGGTTGTTATAGTCTTTTGACAAGGTCAAGTCATAACATGTGCAATTACCCTTTTTGTATGATTTTGTGTTCATTTAAAAAGCAATACATTAAAACCCTTAGGCCCCTGTTTATCAAGCTGCAAGCGAACAAGGTTCCCACCCAGGGATATTGTCCTTCTGTATTCAGGGTCAGCGAGGAGGCATCTGCTGCCTGCATTTATCATTGCACATCCTGCCCCTGCTCTTGTTAGAGGGCAGGGATTGTCAGTCATGCCAGATGAATCAGTTTAGTATGATTCAAGTAGACATAAAAATATGACTGCTGCTTTTTGAAGGAATATTGGACAGTAAAAATATTTTCTCCTTTAAATGTGTTTGCAATGATCCACTCTACCTGGTGTAGTGTTTACATTTCTTCACAAAATAGCTCCCTTACCTTCATTTTGTCATTTTAAATATGCATTTTCCTAATAAAACTGCCATCTATACAGAAAAAAATCAGTACTGGAGTATTGTCTATCGAATAGCTTTATAGAGAAAGAGCTTAACCTATTCAAAGAGGTGGTTTTGCAGCTGCATTGAACACAATTAATTATTCTCATTAGCTGTTTGCTTGAATACACTGTCCCTTTTAATATGAATGAGACTGCACTGTAAGGACTCAAAATATGTTTTTGAAACTCAATACATTTTTCCTAAATAGCAATCATGAACACACTTATTGATACATTTTATCCGTGAGCATGTTTCATAGTATAATAATATTATTTGCTCACTATTTTAAAAGGCAACCAATAGTAATTATCATCTTTGTTAGAATAAGACATGCACAAGAAAAACAAATATATAGTTTTTTTTTAAATTCCGGTGCCAAAAGGCTAAACGTCATGCAAATATTAGTCTGAATATAGTTTTTGGATTAATTAGAATACAGTTAGGGATTCAGTGCCAATTATCTGAAGATTTTATGTGGTACAAGACCATGGGTCAGATTACGAGTTGAGCGCAAAATATTGCTTACACTAAAGCAATATTTGTTGTCAGCTGAGTAATACCAGTGCTCGCTAATGTGCGCAGTAATTGCGAGTTAGGTGCAATGTGAATGCAACCTCGTGTTCGCATTGCACAAAAGCATTGCACTCACTAGGGCATTCTTCCATAGGTTCCAATGGGAGTCTCATTCTGTTGCCATCATACACGGCACATAACCTAAGCACAGCAATGGGCAGCAAATTTAAATATATATGTATATGACTATATACATATATTTATGTGTTAATATGTGTATATACACATATAAACACATAAATACAGTATATACTGTACGTATATATTCATATACATATATATTTATGTGTTAATATGTGTATATACACATATTAACACATAAATACAGTATATACTGTACGTATATATTCATATACATATATATTTATGTGTTAATATGTGTATATACACATATAAACACATAAATACAGTATATACTGTACGTATATATTCATATACATATATATTTATGTGTTAATATGTGTATATACACATATAAACACATAAATACAGTATATACTGTATGTATATATTCATATACATATATATTTATGTGTTAATATGTGTATATACACATATAAACACATAAATACAGTATATACTGTACGTATATATTCATATACATATATATTTACAGGGAACACACAGTTCCTATAAGTTTTTTCTGAAAAGAAAAAAAGAGAAGAGGCGCTAAGAGATATAGCACTAAGGAACAGCTAAGAAGACATTTATTACCACATTTAATATTCATCCCCCCTAGGAACATTTAAGAAGACACTTGTTATCACACTTGTTATCATATGTAATATCCATGTCTCCTTGGATCATTAACCCCTAGTGCTATATCTCTTAGCGCCTCTTCTTCTTCTCTTTTTTTATTTTCTTTTAAGTACACGATCTAGGAAGGAGATAGTCTGAGGAAGAGGCTTAGGGGCTATTCACTCTAGCGCTTTTTTATTTAATTTTTTCTATAAGTTTTTTCTAACATGCCACACCCGCCAATCTTTAACCCCTTAAAACTGCCTAGTTGTAATGGCTGGTTATTTATTGCTCACCCGCAAATAAGCAAATTTGCCTGCTTACAGGCGTGCAGTAAATTAGCGCTCCACTTGTAATCTAGCCCCATGTGGAGTGGAATAGCTTCAAAACTGAAAGCGGCTGTTCACATTGTGTAAGCCAGGGCAGTAAGGTTCTTTGGACAGAGTGGAATATACCTGAAAGAGCTATACATTTAGCCAGAGGGGCTTATTAATCATGTGTCTGGCGGACATGATCTGCTGTAGAGATCATGTCTGCCAGACATCGATAAATGTCGACAGCATACGCTGTCAGCATTTATCATTGCACAAGCAGTTATGGTGAACTGCTTCTGCAATGCTGCCCCCTGCAGATTTGCGGGCAATCGGCATCTAGCAGGGGGTGTCAACCCGATCGTATGCGATCGGGCAGATAGCTGTCTGCCGCCTCAGAGGCGGCATACGAGTTAAGAAGCAACAGTCTTAAGAACGCTTGTGCAGAAACAGATGTATTTGGCCCTATTCGGGACATGATAAATCGGCCCCAGTGCCTGATTTAAGTTAAGTTTCACATACTCATAGGAACAGATTACTTCTTTGGTACTTACTTGCCCAAACCTTGTCACTATGTGATGACTCCAGTGGTGCATGGGCTCAATAAAAATATGCATGTGCCTAAGGAAACTACAAATAAGATCAGTGATCACAAAATCACTTCTATAAATAAAAAATCCATTATATACCCACATTTGATTACTTAAACATATTTATATACATTTATTATTCTTATATTTGTAGCAAAAAGAAAAATACAGAAGCTATTTTCATCTTTACAGTATATGTGTACTGCCTATCCCTACCAGAGAGGTAAAAGTTTAATATTTATTTGATTTTAAACCTCTTATGGCTGTTTAGGCATTAAGTGCACTGGCCAGTTTATCTATTTCACTTTTGACAATGATTAGCTGTACCACTAGTTCCTCTGACCACTGCGGGATGCACTTCCTAACTTGCTACTTAAACATCATAGAGTGTTTTACAGGTCAGAACTCCTGAGTATGTCCTGCTATTTCCAATGGGTCTGGTTGTTCAGCTTCTGATTATATATACCACCTGGCTGTACCGTAGAGATTGTTTGGCCTTAGTGTCCTTTTACGGACACTTAAAGGGACATAAAACCCAATTTTCTTCTTTCATGATTTAGAAAGAGCATGTCATTTAAAACAACTTTCTAATTTACTTCTATTATCTAATTTGCTTCATTCTCTTTATCACTTGCTGAAAAGCATATCTAGATATGCTCAGTAGCTGCTGATTGGTCGCTGCACATAAAGGCCTTGTGTGATTGGCTCACACATTTACATTGCTATTTCTTCAACAAAGGATATCTAAAGAATTTAGCAAATTAGATAATAGAAGTAAATTGGAAAGTTGTTTAAACTTGTATGCCCTATCTGAATCATGAAAGTTTAATTTTGACTAGACTGTCCCTTTAATATCCCTGTCTCTAAAACTGTTCCTCAAGCCATACTTGGATCAGGTTACTTATTTCAAACTTTCTTCTTGTGTTAAATACTTTTACATTTTTTTTTATAATTTGAACAAGATAATTAAACTTAGAAATAAATCTAAGAAAAAAAATAAAGTAGGTTAATAAACAGCTAATTTGGAAGTCTGGACTCAAAAGAGAGCCCTAGTGCAAACTTTTTTTTTTTAGCTTTTCAAAGGTAGTAATAGCCGCAATAGTAATAACAACATACATGCTGCTTTGTATAATGATTTTGAGGATAGATAGATAGATAGATAGATAGATAGATGGGCCTGCAGCCCAATAGAAGGTTAGTCTGCATTAGGATTGTACACATTCTACACACTATGGGGCCGATTTAACAAGGGCCGAATGGCCCTGAATGTAACTGGAGTTAAGAAGCAGTGGTCTTAAGACCACTGCTTATTAACTCGTACGCCTACTCTGAGGCGGCAGACATCAATCTACCCAATCGCATACGATCAGGTTGATTGACACCCCCTGCTAGCAGCCACGAATCTGCAGGGGGCGGCATTGCACAAGCAGTTCACCAGAACTGCTTGTGCAATGATAAATGCCGACAGCGAATCATGTCCGCTCGCACTTTGTTAAATCGGCCCCTATGTATAGACTGGCTACTAAAGGTCCCCCTAGGAGTTGGGCCCTGGTGCCACTATACCTGATGCACCAATGGTAGTTCTGCCCATGTATTACACGTACATCTCATTGAGCAGTTTAAGTTTTGTGGAATGACATTTTCTCCAGGCTCCTGCAATCTAGGGGGATAGTTGGATGACTCTCAGAGCAATCAGTTTTTGATAGCTACAAAATTCATCATAATGAGCAGCAGATAGAAAAGTGGGTATCTGTCTATTTATTTTGCCTAATACCCTAACTAATTATCTGACCCAAATATCATATCTGCTGAGTTATTACTATTAGAGAAACAATTGTGGCAATCATAATTTTGTTTTCTACATAGAAAAAGGTGGTAAATCATTGTGGTGCTTTGTGTAGGAATAGGTGAGTGGTTATTTGTGATATTGTTTTACAAACTCAAATAGGTGACTTGAGGAAAGTCTAAAAGAACATATTCATGAACAGGAAGCATTGAATACGTAACTGAGAATAGATTTTGATAGAGGGAACATGCAGAGAGAGCACAAAAATTAATTGGGCATATGGAGGATTTTCGGAAATGATAGCACAGATGCAGAACAGTGAATACAAATATTTGGCAGTAAAATTAAGAAAGTAATGAGAAGGTGAAAGACAGTATAAAAGTCAGTACTGGAGATAATTAGAGAGTTAAATTAACATTTTTGTTAATGAATGTGATGCTGATTTTATTCTCCAAAGGTATAATGTTAAAAGTAACAACATTTGAGGAAATGACTTTTGTCTGAATTTTAAATGAATATAAAAGTTCTGCTTGACTTGTTGCACCTAATAAAAACCTTTTGCTTTTTTGCTTTTTCTTAAAAAAATAAAATGTTAAAAAAAGTAGATACTCCAGTGCTAAATAAAACATTTATTTGTTTTGTGCTTGTGGTGCATGTGATTTTGGAGTTCCCTTAAAGGGATACTAAACCCACATTTTTCTTTTTATGATTCGGATAGAGTATGTAATTTTAAGCAATTATTCCTATTATAATTTTTTTCTTTGTTCTCTTGGAATCTTTATTTGAAAAGCAGAAATGAAAACTTAGGAGCCGGACAATTTTAGGTTCAGCACCTGGGCAGCGCTTGCTGATTGGTGGCTAAATGTAATACACTTTAATGTACTCCAGCAGGTAAAATAGATCATTGGGAACAATTTAAAGGGGAGAAATTTGTTGGGTAAACTGTCCCTTTAAATCCCTTTGCATACCTTTTTTTAACACATGAGAGGTCTCATGACTTTGAGCCCTTATAAGTTTTTATTTCAAATTTTTTTACAAATATTTTTTTATTAGATAGTTTTATTATGAGTGTTACTGTTCTTTTAAATATAATTTTGATGTGTTTTGTGCAACTTTTTATTCTAACGTAACAGTTAACCAGAGCTCTGATGTCACGCTATCCCAATGTGATAGAGCATACAATTTAAAAAAAAATTCAATTTACATCTCTCTCATCAAAGTCAGGAGCTGCAATGCATTACTGGGAGCTAGCTGGTGATTGGTAGATTCAAACATATTGCTCTTGTCATTAGCTCTCCAGATGTTTTAAGCTTGGTTTTAGTAGTGCATTGCAGCTCTGGAGATTACCTTAATTAGCTTTTAAAAAAAATCTATATTTGTTTAAAAAAAAAAGGAATAAAAAGAAAAGAAAAGATGTTCATATGTAGAAACTTGCCAGCAATCTGACTACTTGTTCCTTCCAACAATGTAGGTGTGTGTTCTATCATCAAATGAGGATAAATACATTTTCTGCAAAATATATTTATAGGTAGTTGCACTTTATATTTGAAAGCATTTAAAGTCCTTTTAATAGATGTTCTTTCATAGTTACAGGTAGTCCCCCCCCCCCCATACATTGTTACTTTATTTTTAAAAGTTATAGACTTTCTCTTGTGAATAATTTCCTGTTGATTGTATTATATTTCTTACTAGATATACTGTTGAATCTTATTATAAGCCATGTTACAATTTGGCTAAAATATTGAAGTCTTAAGGAAATGTAAAATATGACATCATGCAGTAAGGATTATTTGGCCCATTTATAATTGTTCTAGCTTCCTCTCTTACACTGACAGTCTGCTCCATTCACTAAAATAATACTGGTGCAACTGTTTCTCAACAGTAGGAAAAGTGTCATGTTGTTGTCATTCCAAAGCTCCCTCTCCCTAAGGACATAGACAATGAATGACAGACTTCATGAATGTAGTTCACGTACAGATTTCAGAATATTTACTTCCTCTAAAACTGCCCATATTTTATTTAAAAAATAATCTGCATTTAGGCCATATGAATCTGTAAATTCTGGGACAATGGCATCCGCTCCATATTTTAATATTTAAATATTGTCCCCTATATTGCATTATTCCAATCTAAACACATGTTAAAATAAACAACCTTTATTAGGGCTATTTCTAAATCAAACAGTATATAACTAAAGTGTTAAAATGAACATATTTGTTACAAGGATAAGGTACCACTTTTCTTAAAGGGATATTTTTTTCCTTCATGATTCAGATAGAACATACAATTTTAAGCAACTTTCTAATTTACTCATATTATCAATTTGTCTTTGTTCTCTTGGTATGCTTTGTTGAATGAGTAGCAATGCACTTCTGGTTGCTGACTAAACACATGGGTGAGCCAATGAAAATTGGTATATATATATTTGGCCACCTAGGTTCTTTGCTGCTCCTGAGATTTCCTAGATAAACCTTTAAACAAAGGATAACCAGAGAAGGAAGCAAATTAAATAATAGAAGTAAATTGGAAAGTTGTTTAAAATTGTATTCTCTAAATCATGAAACAAAATTGGTGTTTCAAGTACCTTTACCTTGTAATGCTTTTACATTCAATCTTCTCAGTTCAGAGTGCTGCACTGCTGTTATCCAGGCAATTCTGGTTTGTCTTGCTGTCCCTGCGAGTGGCAAAATGTCTCACATAGAAATTGTGGAGGACAAAATAGAGAGGGAGACCCCAGCATATGTTTAAGTTTAATATTACGCTTAATACAACATTAAAGGGACAGTCAACACAAAAATTGTTATTGTTTAAAAAGATAGATAACCCCTTTACTAACCATTCCCCAGCTTTGCACAACCAACATAATTATATTAATATACTTTATAACCTTTAAACCTCTAAATGTCTGCCTGTTTCTAAGCCACTGCAGACAACCTCTTGTTGCATGATTTATTATTAGCTTTTCACAACTGGAGAGTACTAGTTCATGTGAGCCATTTAGATAACATTATGCTCACACCCGTGGAGTTATTTAAGAGTCCACACAACAAAGCACTAATTGAATTAAATGCGAGTCAATAGATAATAAACAAAAAGTCAAGTGATCAGGGGACTGTCAGAAGAGGCTTAGATACAAGGTAATCCCAGAGGTAAAAAGTGTATTAATATAACCATATTTTCTGTGCAAAACTGTGGAATGGGTAATAAAGGGATTATCTATCTTTTTAAAAAATAACGTTTTTTGAGTTGACTGTCCCTTTAAATTCACTGTTATTTTTGTTTGCATAGGTTTTCCTTTCAGAGTAATTAGTTTTTTGAGTATTTTGATAGATCTGTAGGGCAGAAATATTTACAGAATCATGCTGGGATTTGAGAGACAATTTCATATACGCCCATGTTCAGCCTATTTTACGAAAAAACAATTACGTTTTGTTTTTTGTACTTACAAATACAAATTTATATGTGTTTTTTGCACATCCAGTGTACTTAAATTACGATTTACACTGTGATGTAATATGATTTTTTTCTGCGTAATTTACATACAAATTTTACGTTTTTGATAATGTATGATTTTTGGTGAATAATTTTGTTACAATTTTTAATGCACCTTAACAATACAATTTTGTACTTTGTATGTTTGCATGAATTATACAGCTATTTGTTTTTTTATGATTTTTAAATTATGGTTTTCATTGTGCACCAAGTAATATTTGCATCTCCTTCCCATACAAAAATGCAGTATACAATCCTTAACAAGACCCTTCTTTCAGGGTAAAAAGTGGCTTTATATAATTATACCTGGCAAGCATTATTATAAAACCTCACCATGCCAGATTGCTTTTTAAATCAGGTCATTGGTGTCCACACTTAATTCAGCAAAAGTTCCTGCTGCCCTCCGAAATCCCACAGGTTCCTCACGTGTCTCTACGGCAATTTCCTGCAACTCTGGCAACTGCTTTTTTTTTTATAAAGTCTACTTCATAGTAGAAACATGGTGAGGTTTTAGGTCTCAAAAGAGCCACCATTCTTAGGAAGATGGACACGTGTAGTGAAAGGATTTTAAAATCTGGTTCTCAAAGTTCATTAGCATGTTAGAATATCAGGGTTTTTGGGCATCAATGTTCTCTAAAGAAATTCTCTACAAATTATTTTATTTCTGTCCATCTGATGTGTATTTGAACACACAATTTGTTATGTTATCTACAAACTAACACCACTCCACACTTTTTTTGCAGATATTAAGTCAGCAAGAATCACTGTACAGTTTGAAGCTAGTTTTGTATCTGCCAGCTAAGATATACAAAACACTTTGGCCTAGATTATGAGTGGAGCAGTATTTATCGCTCCCGCTCACGCGCTAACTCTGCTAGAAGTACGCTTTTTGCACACATCAGGTAGATATACACTCACCGGCCACTTTATTAGGTACACCTGTTCAATTGCTTAATGTATGAATCCACAGCACCAAGACTTGTTAAACTTTAAAAATGTTTATTCACATAACAGATACAAACACAAGCGACGATTCGAGAGTCATTCCCTTAATCATGCTTATCAATTGCTTGGTAACACAAATTGCTAATCAGCCAATCACATGGCAGAAACTCAATGCATTTAGGCATCTAGATGTGGTGAAGACAAAGTACTTAAGTTCAAACCGAGCATCAGAATGGGGAAGAAAGTAGATTTAAGTGACTTTGAACGTGACATGGTTGTTGGTGCCAGACGGGCTGAGTATTTAAAAAACTACTGATCTACTGGGATTTTAACGCACAACCATCTCTAGTGTTTACAGAGAATGGTCTGAAAAAGAGAAAATATCCAGTGAGCAGCAGTTGTGTGGACGAAAATGCCTTGTTGATGTCAGAGGTCAGAGAAGAATGGGCAGACTGGTTCAAGATGATAGAAAGGCAACAGTAACTCAAATAACCACTCGTTACAACCAAGGTATGCAGAATACCATCTCCGAATGCAAACACTTTGAACCTTGAAGCAGACCACACCGGGTGCCACTCCTGGCAGCTAAGAACAGAAAACTGAGGCTATAATTCACACAGGCTCACCAAAATTGGACAATAGAAGATTGGAAAAACGTTGCCTGGTCTGATGAGTCTCAATTTCAGCTGCGACATTCAGATGGTAGGGTCAGAATTTGGTGTAAACAATATGAAAGCATGGATCCATCCTGCCTTGTATCAATGGTTCCGGCTGGTGGTGGTGGTATAATGGTGTGGGGGATATTTTCTTGGCACACTTTGGGCCCCTTAGTACCAATTGAGCATTGTTTATACGCCATGGCCTACCTGAGTATTGTTGCTAACCATGTCCATCCCTTTATGACTTCAGTGTACCCACCTTCTGATGGCTACTTCCAGCAGGATAATGCACCATGTCACAAAGCTCAAATCATCTCAAACTGGTTTATTGAACATGACAATGAGTTCACTGTACTCCAATGACCTCCACAGTCACCAGATCTCAATCCAATAGAGCATCTTTGAAATGTGGTGGAACGGGAGATTTGCATCATGGATGTGCAGCCAACAGATCTGCAGCAACTGTGTGATGCTATCATGTCAATATGGACCAAAATCTCTGATGAATGTTTCCAACACCTTGTTGAATCTATGTCTCGAAGAATTAATGCTGTTCTGAAGGTAAGGGGGTCCAACCCGGTACTAGCAAGGTGTACCTAATAAAGTGGCCAGTCAGTGTGTATATATATATATATATATATATATATATATATATATATGTGTGTGTGTGTGTGTGTGTGAAAATCTTTTTAAAAATAATTTGAACATATTCCCCTAAGGGGAGAACATTGGAATGTGAAATATTTACAGCAAATACACAGTTAAACACTTTATTAAATATGATAATTGCATAAATATGATCTTACATTTTTTTCAGTTACTTGATTGCAAAGGGCTCTAATGCACTACATTTTTATTTGTGTTTATATGTGTATATATGTCTGTAAATACATATAAATACAACTGTAAATTAATTTATTTTACACTATCTATCTATCTATCTATATATATATATATATATATATATATATATATATATATATATATATATATATATATATATATACAGTGGATATAAAAAGTCTACACACCCCTGTTAAAATGTCAGGTTTCTATGATGTAAAAAAATGAGACAAAGATAAATCATTTCAGAATTTTTTTCACCTTTAATGTGACCTATAAACTGTACAACTCAATTGAAAAACAAACTGAAATATTTTAGGTGGAGGGAAGAAAACAAAAAAAACTAAAATAATGTGGTAGTGTGCACACCCTCTTATAACTGGGGATGTAGTTGTGTTCAGAATTAAGCAATCACATTCAAAATTATGTTAAATAGGAGTCAGCATACACCTGCAATCATTTAAAGTGCCTCTGATTAACCCCAAATAAAGTTCAGCTGCTCTAGTTGGTCTTTCCTGAAATTTTCTCAGTCGCATCCCACAGCAAAAGCCATGGTCCACAGAGAGCTTCCAAAGCATCAGAGGGATGTCATTGTTAAAAGGTATTAGTCAGGAGAAGGGTACAAAATAATTTCCAAGGCATTAGATATACCATGGAAACAGTGAAGACAGTCATCATCAAGTGGAGAAAATATGGCACAACAGTGACATTACCAAGAACTGGACGTCCTTCCAAAATTGATGAAAAGACGAGAAGAAAACTGGTCTAGGAGGCTACCAAGAGGCCTACAGCAACATCAAATGCTACCAGTCTCTTTCTGTCAGCCTGTGGAAGGTAATCTCACCCCTGTAAAGGAGAGAGGGAATTTTTAGGACCACAACTGCAGGTTTAGGAGTGTTGTGAATGTATCAGTGATTCTGTGTAAGTGAGGGAAGGCAGCAAGGATCAGAATCATTAGATACAGTTCACTTTAATATAAGGATAGGAGTGACAATGGCTGAGACCTCAGAGCATATAGCCCCACTCAGTATTGACAAACTGGTTCCCACATATAAACAACAAGCAATTGCAAGTTAAAGTTTTAGACATACCATATCTAATCATAGGTGGCAGCAGACATAGTGTACAACTTAAGGCAACAAATAGGGTTAATGAGATTTATGCAGCAATTAGGTGTTGAATCTGAACTCTTAAGAATATAGGTTGAATAGAGCATTTACATATGAAGGCAACTTAACTAAGATTCTGAGACATGTCAGGAGTAATTGCTGAATGATCGTAAGTTACTTCGGTATGAGTTTGAAGGAAGCGCTTTTGAGACTTACTAGCAAAAGTAAAGGGTGAGGTCTGTCCGGACAGAGCGAAGTTCCCTTGCAGAGTTTGGGGAAATTGCAGCGTGTGCGATGGCGTGTGACGTCACAGCTTGCCGGTTCCGGTCCTGTGTTTGGTAGAGAGGTGAGCCGCGTCTGTCTCTAAAGTTGCAAGCAGGTTAGAGGGTGAGAAGCTGGATTCAACAATCAAGCAATTTGGTATGAGTAGGAGGGAAATTTAAACTGCTTGTTGGGGAGGAGTTATGTAAGTGTGAAAAGACACAGCTATACAAAGGATAAGGCAAAGAACTTAGTCAATTATTACAGGACCCCCCCCCCAAAGATCAACTCCGGGGATCGAGTCCAGGACGATCAGGATAACGTTCATGGAACCTGGCCACCAACCGGGGGGCAGAGAGATTGGAAGCCGGTTCCCAGGAGTCCTCCGAATCAGGGTAGCCCTTCCAATGGACCAGATACTGAAGCTGCCCACGAAAACGTCGGGAGTCCAAGACATCTTGTACCTCATACTCCAGGGTGGTATCCTGTAGATGAGGAAGTAAAGGAATAGAAGGATCATGGTGACGAAGTTGTCTATAAGGCTTGAGGAGAGACACATGAAAGGTAGGATGGGATTTCAGATTTGCTGGTAATGCAAGAGTAACAGCGTTCATATTCACAATTTTTATGATGGGAAATGGTCCAATGAAGTTTGAAGATAATTTCCTGGAAGGAAGGGGTAAATGTAGATTACGTGTTGATAACCAAACGTAGTCACCTACACTATATTTAGGCGAGGAAATCCTTTTTTTATCATAATGGAATTTATAGCGATCCTTGGCGATGCGAATATTTTCAGCAGTTAGTGAAAAAGATTCACTAATAGTGTTGATGAGGTCATTCACAACAGGACAACTGTTGCTGTCCATAGAATCCCATTCAAAAGAAGGATGGAAACCATAATTAATGAAGAATGGTGTGAACTTTGTAGAGGAATGGATGGAATTGTTGAAGGCGAATTCTGCGTATGGTAGTAGTTGTGTCCAGGTATCTTGTTTAGCTGAAATGAAACATCTTAAATATTGTTCTATGCACTGGTTTGTCCTTTCAGTCTGGCCATTAGTTTGGGGATGGAAAGAGGTACTGAGACGTCTAGAAATACCCAATGAGTGACAAAGTTGTTTCCAGAATTGGCTGGTGAATTGAGTTCCCCTATCTGAGGTAATACTATTAGGGAGTCCGTGATACTTGAATATATGATGTATCATTAAGGAAATGGTTTCAGAAGAAGTTGGCAGCTTATGGTAGGGCACGAAATGTGCCATTTTACTAAATAGGTCTACGACTACTAATATGGTGTTATTCCCTTCAGAAATAGGTAGGTCGACTATGTAGTCAATTGCTATGTCCTTCCAAGGACGGTCAGGAGTTGGTAATGGGATCAATTTCCCGTAAGGGGGAGTCCTCCCTTTTTTTGTAGTTTCGCAGATTAAGCAGGTTTTAACGTAATCCTCAACATCAGAGAGGCAGGTAGGCCACCAAAAGAATCTGGAGACTAATTCTTGAGTTTTCTTTATGCCCATGTGTCCAGCAGATGGAGAATCATGTAAAGTTTTTAAGACTGTTGTTCTGAGACTGTTGGGTACATAGATTTGTTGTTGATAATAATACAACCCATCCGAGTGTAAATCCAAGACCTGTAATGGTTTATTGGAGTCAGCCTGTTGTGCTGATTTGAACTGAATGTTTTGTTCTGTAGTTAAAGCTAAGAATCTGTCAAGAGGAATTAAAGGTGAAAGGTTTGGATGTGACACTTGGTCCACCAAGTGTCTTGAAAGGGCATCAGCCTTCTTGTTCTTGTTTGCAGGACGGTAGGTGATAAGATAATTAAATCTAGCCAAGAATAGGTTCCATCGGACCTGTCGTGCGCTAAGAGTCCTATTAGATTGTAGGTATTCTAGATTTTTGTGATCCGTGTAAATCAAGATTGGAAGAAGGGTCCCTTCTAGAAGGTGTCTCCATTGTTCCAATGATGTTTTGATTGCTAACAGTTCTTTATCACCTATTGGATAGTTTATTTCAGCTGAATTAAGAATACGTGAATAGAAGGCAACAGGATGCAGAGGATCTTTTGGAGTCTGCCTCTGTGAGAGAATTGCCCCCAAAGCATAATTAGATGCATCTACTTCCAAGATGTACTGCAACTCAGAATTAGGGAATTGGAGGATAGGGGCCGTAGTGAAAGCTTTTTTTAAAAAATTGAATATTCCTTCTAAATCATCGTTCCATTTGAAGTGTGTGTCAGATTTGGTCAAGTTAGTTAATGGTCTAGTCAAGTCAGCAAAATTTTTAATAAACTTTCTGTAGAAATTGGCGAAACCCATGAACCTTTGTATATCCTTTTTACTTTTTGGGGAAGGCCAATTTTGAATTACCGATATCTTATCATTATCCATCTGGATACCTTGGGGTGATACAATATAACCTAGAAATTTAATTTCTTTGGAGTGAAATAAGCATTTTTCTAGTTTAACATAAAGAGAGTTCTCTCGTAACCGTGTTAATACTAGGGTGACATGTTTGATGTGTTCAGTAAGTGAGGTAGAGAATATGAGTATGTCATCCAGGTATATTACCATAAATAAATCCAAAAAATCCTTGAAGATATCATTTATGAAATACTGAAAGGTAGCCGGGGCATTACAGAGGCCAAATGGCATCACAGTATATTCAAAAAGGCCATAACGTGTACGGAATGCTGTAAGCCATTCATGACCTTCCTTTATTCGTACCAAGTTGTAAGCCCCTCTAAGATCCAATTTAGTGTATATGGTAGCATTTTGTAATCTATCAAGGAGTTGAGGAATTAAAGGTAGTGGATAGCGGTTTTTTATCGTACGCTTGTTTAACTCTCTGTAATCGATAATGGGTCTTAGGGATTGATCTTTGTTTTTAACAAAAAAAATACCAGCCCCAGCTGGGGAGGTGGAAGGACGTATAAAGCCTTTCTTCAAATTATCTGCCAAATAAGTTTTTAGATGTTGTAACTCAGGATCAGAGAGGGGAAATATATGGCCGTAAGGTATATCAACACCTGGTAGGAGATCTATAGGGCAGTCATAAACCCTATGAGGGGGTAGATTCTCTGATTCTTTTTTGTCAAAGACATCAGCGAATGTTATGTATTCCTTAGGGATTTGTAAAGGAACATCAAGTAAAATTTGTTCATGATGGAGACACAAATTTTTACAATAAGGAGAATCAAAGATGACATGTGAAGTTGACCATTGTATAGTGGGATCGTGTTGTTTAAACCAACTGATACCAAGTATAATGGGATATAGAGGTGAGGGTATAACATCAAAAGTAAGAAATTCTGTGTGTTGGTCATGTGTGGTGAGCCTTAAAGGTATGGTGTGGTATAAGATGGGTCCTGATGTAATTTCCTTACCATCAATAAAACGAAGTATACTAGGCACCATTTTCTTAACTAGTGGAATTTTATTTACAATAGTGAATTGGTAATCTATATAATTGTGGCTGGCACCAGAGTCAAGGATTGCTTGTGAGTTGAGTCTTTGCTGATCCCACTGTAATAAGATAGGAAGGGAGCAATGATTAGATTGTGGTTGTTTAGCGGATAAACATATACTTGTGGTGTTCATCTTACCCTTCCTACGCTGTAATTGAGAGCAGTCCTTTACAGAGTGATCGATCCCTCCACAGTACATACAGAGATCTAAAGCTTTTCTTCTTAATTTTTCCTGTAGTGTTAATGGACCTCTGATGAAACCGAGTTCCATAGGGATTTCAGAGGCTTTTGTAGTTGTCTTAGGTGGATGTAGAGTAGTAACTGTTTGTTTGGTGGATGTTTCTAAGTGTGACTTTTCTGAGCGTCTCTCTCTGATGCGTCTATCTAATGTGATGCTAGCATCTATTAGGAGTTCTAAAGTCTCTGGGAGGGGTTGTCTAGCTAGCTCATCCTTGAGAGTATCTGAGAGGCCTAGGCGGAATTGATTGCGCAAGGAAAGGTCATTCCACTGTGTATCAGGGGACCATTTCTTAAACTCTGCGATGTAGTCCTCCACAGGCCTTTTATGTTGTCTCAGAGACCTCATTGCTGTCTCAGCAGACAGCTGTTTGTAGGGGTCATCATATAGCTGTCCCATTGCTTTAAAAAACTGATCAAATGAGTACAGCAATGGGTCATTGGTTTCAAAAAACAAATTTGCCCATATACGTGGTTCACCACGTAGATAGGAAATTGTGGTGAGAACCTTCAAATGATCATTGAAGTATGTTTTGGGTTTTAATTTGAAATATAAGGAACATGAGTTTTTGAATTCCCTAAATTCTGAACGAATACCACTAAATGTTTGTGGAGGATTAGGTTGAGGTTCACTAGAACTAATATGTGTAGTGAGGGTATCAATTTTTTCATTGATGTATTGCTTTAAGGCAGAGTTTTCTAATTGTAGTGTATTTAACCCTGTTGTAAGGTTATCTACAGTTTGAGTTAATTTCTCTACATGAGATAATAAGGCTGCTGGGTCCATGGTAAGGCTTGATTGTTATTGTCAGCCTGTGGAAGGTAATCTCACCCCTGTAAAGGAGAGAGGGAATTTTTAGGACCACAACTGCAGGTTTAGGAGTGTTGTGAATGTATCAGTGATTCTGTGTAAGTGAGGGAAGGCAGCAAGGATCAGAATCATTAGATACAGTTCACTTTAATATAAGGATAGGAGTGACAATGGCTGAGACCTCAGAGCATATAGCCCCACTCAGTATTGACAAACTGGTTCCCACATATAAACAACAAGCAATTGCAAGTTAAAGTTTTAGACATACCATATCTAATCATAGGTGGCAGCAGACATAGTGTACAACTTAAGGCAACAAATAGGGTTAATGAGATTTATGCAGCAATTAGGTGTTGAATCTGAACTCTTAAGAATATAGGTTGAATAGAGCATTTACATATGAAGGCAACTTAACTAAGATTCTGAGACATGTCAGGAGTAATTGCTGAATGATCGTAAGTTACTTCGGTATGAGTTTGAAGGAAGCGCTTTTGAGACTTACTAGCAAAAGTAAAGGGTGAGGTCTGTCCGGACAGAGCGAAGTTCCCTTGCAGAGTTTGGGGAAATTGCAGCGTGTGCGATGGCGTGTGACGTCACAGCTTGCCGGTTCCGGTCCTGTGTTTGGTAGAGAGGTGAGCCGCGTCTGTCTCTAAAGTTGCAAGCAGGTTAGAGGGTGAGAAGCTGGATTCAACAATCAAGCAATTTGGTATGAGTAGGAGGGAAATTTAAACTGCTTGTTGGGGAGGAGTTATGTAAGTGTGAAAAGACACAGCTATACAAAGGATAAGGCAAAGAACTTAGTCAATTATTACACTTTCAGTAACGTGATTTAAATATTAGACAAAGGCAAAAGCTTAATAAGTGAATTTTCATTATGCGAAAATGATGCACAGTGCATTATTAATATAAAGATGTAAACAAATAGAATTATACACAAGCAAACAGTTTTAAAAATAAAAATAAAACCTTATACTTTCCTAGATTAGGTATCTGCGCCAGGGAGATGGCAGGAAAAAATGGTTACTCACTCTGTGGTGTACAGCCCCCCATGAAGAATAAACAACCTGAATTGTTAAACACAAAATGTTATAATTGTTTCCATGATATCAAATTGCTTTACCCAACCTTCTTACAGAGGGGGATAAGGAAATATCCACACCTCTCTTTTATGACGGGTCATAAAGCTCAGCATCTTTGGCTGAAATTATAGAACACCTTATAACTTCTGCTATGTACATCTATTTCATATACACAGAAAGCCAATCCCTTAGTGATGTTGTGAGAAGTATTCTGATACCAAACACTATATATATATATATATATATATATATATATATATATATATATATTGCATTTTTTTATGTTTCTGAGGCATTATTACTTATAAAAGGACTAATTTGCAAGGCTGGTTGTATTGTCAATGACCCCATGTTAGTTCCTGGATAGAGACCTGTGTTTTATCATTCTCTGTGCTGACAGGTTGTGACAATACAATTCTCACTTGTGCATCTTACAAGCTTATTTATTAGTTTTTGTTTTTAGCACACAAGCTACAGAAAATTAACCCTTTAGCATCTAAATCATGAGGTGTTCATGACAGTAATATGTTTTGTATTGTTGACTGTTAGACTTTAGACATGCTGTTTTGATTTTCTGCAATAGCCACAACAGAATTTTATGATATTACTGCTACAATTACTAATGAAAAACTGACTTATATAAGTCCACACCAATAAAAAAAAAAGATATATATATATATTATATATATTCTTTGTTTACTTTCTGATACAGTGATGATTTGTCTTGCAGTTTATTACATATATAAATAATTTTATTGGAATGTAATTGATAAGACTTACTAGCTTTGACACATTTCCATTGTTGGAAGATTAGAACTAATTTATCTCTTAAGTATTTGAAAGACATGGAGTGAAAAAAACAGGCTCCTACACATTGTTTTGAGCAATATATATCCCATAAAACATTTGCCTAGTTATATAGGGAGATTACACCAACCGATACAGAAAAAAAAGATAATTTATTTCTTGTGTGGGTAGCTTTCTTCGGAAAACAGGATCTGTTCCTACACAAAGAAGGTCTGTCTTGAAGACTCATAATCAGACCAAAGATGTGCCAGGAATTGTGCATAAAGTGTGGATAGCATACTCTGCAGCAGAATGCAAGAGGAAAAAGTTTTCATATAAAGTAATGTTACTTCTTTAGATTTATTTATCATTTAAAATTAAATTTTAAGTGCCATTACATTCTGTAGCTCTGAGTTTATGAGCAGGTGTTACAAAATATGACACTTATTCACAACAATAGAATACAAACGTGACACTTATTTGTAATAATATAATGCATGTACACTACAAAATAATCAAACTGACATATTAGGGCGAGATGACGCGTGGAGCGCAATTTTAGCTGGCAGATATGCCGGTTTAGGGGATCTCGTTAAATAACCAGCCATTACAAGTGTCTGGTTAATGCTACTGCGAGCTTGCTGTACCACTTTGCAATTTAATTCATTAACCAGAGGTCAGATCTCTGGTTAATGAAATAAATGTTCACCCAAAATAAAGTGTAAACCTTTGTTATATTAAGAATGATGACCATCTTTATTTTTTTTTTTTTTAAATAAATGCACAAAGCAGTTATAAGTGGTTAAAGTGAGGGGATGTGGGGTGTTAGAAAACAAAAACAGCACTGAAAAGTGCCTTTACATTGCGTTCTATGAGCACTGTGTTTAAACTGAAAATATATATGTATTTGCTTATATACATATATATATTTATGTGTTAATATGTGTATATACAAATATATACACAAAAATATATATGTATACATTCATATACATATATATTTTAAATATGCTGCCCATCGCTGTGTGACTTACCCCCTTTGCTGCGCTAGGTTCTTTGCCGTGCTAGGTTCTTTGCCGTGTCTATTGGCATCAGAACAAAGGCTTCCATTGGAGCCTATGGGAGCACAATCTCATAAGCGTAAAGCTTCCATGCAATGCAAATGCTTTTATTTTAATACCAGCGCACATTTGAGGGCACTAGTATTACTGAGTGAAGTGCAAATATCGCACTCCCGAAAGCACAATTTTGTGCCCCACTCATAATCTGGCCCTAAGGAAGTATTACCGCATAGAGCTTATGGGTAAATGAAACAGGTAGTATAAGTATTACTTGGAATATGGGTAAAATATGTGTTTATAGGGAGTAAAGACAAGGGAAAATAAGACAGTATGACAGACTGAGATAGGGAGTTCTATGAGGTAGTTTATCAAGAGGAATATTCTGGACATGAGAGTTATTGAATGTAGATAAATAAGACTTGTCCTACATTATTTTTTAAATAAAATAATACAATTTTAAAAACATTTTTACACTCTATCCCAATCATGAAATACATTTTTGTTTTTTATTTGTTTTATGGCCCATTAAAGAGACAGTACAGTCAAACTTAAACTTTCATGATTCAGACAGAGCATGACATTTCTTAACCACATTAAAATGTACTTATATCATCTAATTTGCTTGGTTCTGTTTGTATCCTTTGTTAAAAGCAGTCCTAGATAGACACAGAAGCAGCAATGCACAACTGGGGTTGGCTGCTGATTGGTGGCTACTGTAATATGCCTCTTGTCATTCGCTCACCAGAAGTGTTCAGCTTGCTCCCAGTAGTGCATTGCTACTCCTTCAGCAAAGTATAGTAAGAGAATGAAGGAAAATTCATAATGAAAGTAAATTGAAAAGTTGTCTAACGTATGCTCTGTCTGAATCATGAAAGAAACATTTTGGGTTTCATGTCCCTTTAAGGGCTGCAGTCAGGCTAGATTTTTTGGATAACTTGGTTCCTATTCCCTGTCGGTACAGATGGGTATTCTTAACATCTGCTCTGTTTCTAGTCCCCAAGGATAAATAGTGGCTATCTCTGGGATAAACAAAGGTTACTGGCAGATTGAAGAACTTGGTTTGGATAGAATCTTGAGATAAGTGTGGAAATATAGTTGCGTGTGAGATTTCATAGAGCTTTATGGTTAGGCTGAGTATTTTGAATATTTTTCTGTACGATTCTGCAGCACATCTAGATTCAGTGTAGAGAATGGTAGGGTTCAGATGTTGATTAGCTAGGTGGATGTGTCTGTGAGAAACGTTCATGATTAATTAAAAAGGGACTTGTGCATTAGTTTAATTACAAACGCAAATTCATTAAGCAAACACTAATATTAATTTATTTTCCACAAAATGAATATCCGAATGAATGCACCACAAAATTTAAAGAAAACAAATAAATACTAACAAAATTCATCAGTATTCATTAGTTTCCTTTAAATTACCTTAAGGGTTAAAAATATTAGTGCACTGGAGAGCCTGCACTAAAGGCGAAGGGCCTGAGATCAGCCGCTCTAAGCCTCCTATTAGTGCTTCCCAGGGCTCTGTAACAAAGGGCCGGGTTTAGCGCAACTCTCCAGCGAGCTAGATGTAATCTATGTAATGCTGAACTTTTTCCCCTGAAGCAAAATAACATTTACATTTGTTTAAAAAAAATTAATGTAAACATTGAACAGATATTCAGTATTCATTTAATGTAAAACTAAACGAATACCGAAAAGCACGGCAACTGAATATTCGAAAAAACTACAATTTCTGAATATTCAGTAATTTGGCTGAACCGAATTTTTCGCCTCTGCACATGTCTAAAAGAACGAGTTCTTGGGAAGGCAACCAAGAAGAATTTAGAATTAATTAAAGTGAGACAAGATGAAACATTATGGTGGTATTTTGGGGGAGGAAAAGGCAAATTCTAAATGTATTGTTATACAGATGAGATAAGTGTTTGGATATGGAGTAATAATAGTACCAAATCAAGTTTGACTCCAGAACAGTAGACCCGGAAATAAATGGCTACTACTGGGTCATCCGCAACTAGCAATATTTCTTATATGGTATATTAGGTAGGATGAGAAATAAGGAGAAACACCCTTTTTGGAGATAACAGATTGTATTTAGCGTGAGGATGTACAATAGGAAATTGCAGGGATGTAGACTGACCAGGTTTGCTAAAGCAGAAGAGATGTCTGAAGAAGAGAGATAGTCAATTATCTTTTCTACAGTGTCATTAGTTCATTCCATTAACATATATAGTTGTGTTTTGTGATCCAGTATTGTAAATGGGCTGGCTATGGGCATTCTGGGTAGTTTTAGAGCTGTGGTTGAGTTTATTTTTTATCTAAATTTTATCTAAGCATATAGAATTCACATGCACTCTATTGCCTATATTATCTTGTCTTATTATCAAGTTTTGCTATTTAAAAGATAATACGGTTGTCTAGTTTTTCTATTATTTCTCTTGAGCTTTTTCAAAGTTTTTTTGAAAGGTTTATTTTGAAAGGTTCTGAAGGTGTTTTTGTGATGCCTGTTTCATTGATAGTGAAACTTGCTCTATGCTTTGCGAAGTGAACCGTTGCAATATAGCTCCACTGATTATAATATATTTTTTTTTAGGGATATTTTAGGTTCATAAACAAGTTTTATTGAATCAAGGCCATTGTTTTACACTTCCAGTCTCCCTTTAATAAAGCTACATACTCATAATAGTAATGATAATAATAATCATGATCATTAAATGAGACCCTTAAAAAACAGGAGGAGGTTAACAAAGGTTGATGTGAAGATGATATAATTGTTAAATGTTAAAGGGACATAAAGCACTGTGCGACTTTTATATAAAATGTTTAGTTATGCTAAATGAAATAACTTTTCAATATATTTTCATTATTTGTTTTGCTCCCTTTTCATGTAATTTAGCTCTGAAAATTGAGCAACTTCAGAATGTGGAAGGCACTCTGTTGATCTCTCAAGTCAAACCCTGCTACATATCTGTGTCTAATTGGCTTTATCAGACAACATCTGCAAAACAATTCACTTTATACTAACTTTATGACCATAACTAGCCTTGTTGTCTGTGCACTAAAGCCCAGATTGGCTCCTCCAAAATAGGCAAAATGGCTGGTGTACTATTGCAAAATAATTGCCAAAAAAAGGATGTTAATTTATTTTTTTTTAAAAACATTAAGACTTGGCTGATATGTTATTCTATAGCAACACAACAGTAATGTATTGCAATTACAAGGTGTTTACTGTCCCTTTAAATGAATATAAATGTGGAATTGACAGATCTATTGTGGAGTAAAAGAAAATGATAGAGGGAAAATCCCAGAAATAAGGAAGCATAACAGAAGTAGATGTATAATACACATTGCTGTAGTAGTAATAGAGTGTTGTCAGAATAATGTTGTATAACCTAAATAGTGCAGCTCGCTAAAGAATGGTTTTAAATGTCAGCATTTACATACTGACATTCTCCTGAAAGGGCATTCTGTCCTAGAAGCAAGTGTTAAGTAATACAACAAGTACAAAGCACTGATATGTTTACCCACCTCTATTGTATACTCTCACTCCCCAGCACTTTTTTCTCTTATTGGAAATCCACATTATTCTTTTGGCACTTACTTTCATTCAACAATTATGTGGAATATGTGACAACATGCACAACATCTTGCTGTTTTGTTATCCTTTTTGTGCAGAGATTATAGGGCCGATTTATCAAGGGCTGAATGGCCCTGATGCCTCTGCATAACTGGTCCGCTGCCTCTGAGGTTGTGGTCTTCAATCTGACCGATCATGTACGATCGGGTTGATTGACACCCCCTGCTAGCGAAACATTTGCGGCAATAATTTTCCTCCATAATAACATTAACATTTAAGAGGGCTTTTTTTTTTCCCCTTGAGATATATCTTCTTATCTTAGGCCTAGATTTAGAGTTGGGCGGTAGCCGTCAAAACCAGCGTTAGAGGCTCCTAACGCTGGTTTTTACCGCCCTCTGGTATTTGGAGTCAGTCATTAAAGGGTCTAACGCTCACTTTTCAGCCGCGACTTTTCCATACCGCAGATCCCCTTACGTCATTTGCGTATCCTATCTTTTCAATAGGATCTTTCTAACGCCAGTATTTAGAGTCGTGGCTGAAGTGAGCGTTAGAAATCTAACGACAAAACTCCAGCCGCAGAAAAAAGTCAGTAATTAAGAGCTTTCTGTGCTAACGCCGGTTTATAAAGCTCTTAACTACTGTGCTCTAAAGTACACTAACACCCATAAACTACCTATGTACCCCTAAACCGAGGCCCCCCACATCGCCGCCACTCAATTAAATTTTTTTAACCCCTAATTTGCCGACCGCCACCTACGTTATACTTATGTACCCCTAAACTGCTGCCCCTAACACCGCCGACCCCTATATTATATTTATTAACCCCTAACCTGCCCCCCACAACATCGCCGCCAGCTACCTACAATAATTAACCCCTAATCTGCCGACCGCAAAGCGCAGCTACTTACGATATCCTTATGTACCCCTAATCTGCTGCCCCTAACACCGCCGACCCCTATATTATATTTATTAGCCCCTAATCTGCCCCCCTCAACGTCGCCTCCACCTGCCTACACTTATTAACCCCTAATCTGCCGATCGGATCTCACCGCTACTATAATAAAGTTATTAACCCCTAATCCGCCTCACTCCCGCCTCAATAACCCTATAATAAATAGTATTAACCCCTAATCTGCCCTTCCTAACATCGCCGACACCTAACTTCAAACATTAACCCCTAATTTGCCGACTGGAGCTCACCGCTATTCTAATAAATGTATTAACCCCTAAAGCTAAGTCTAACCCTAACACTAACACCCCCCTAAATTAAATATAATTTAAATCTAAAGAAATGAATTAACTCCTAAATTAAATTATTCCTATTTAAAGCTAAATACTTACCTGTAAAATAAATTCTAATATAGCTATAATATAAATTATAATTATATTATAGCTATTTTAGGATTTATATTTATTTTACAGGAAACTTTGTATTTATTTTAACCAGGTACAATAGCTATTAAATAGTTAAGAACTATTTAATAGCTAAAATAGTTAAAATAATTACAAAATTACCTGTAAAATAAATCCTAACCTAAGTTACAATTAAACCTAACACTACACTATCAATAAATTAATTAAATACAATATCTACAAATAAATACAATGAAATAAACTAACTAAAGTACAAAAAATAAAAAAGAACTAAGTTACAAAAAATAAAAAAATATTTACAAACATCAGAAAAATATTACAACAATTTTAAACTAATTACACCTACTCTAAGCCCCCTAATAAAATAACAAAGCCCCCCAAAATAAAAAATGCCCTACCCTATTCTAAATTAAAAAAGTTCAAAGCTCTTTTACCTTACCAGCCCTGAACAGGGCCCTTTGCGGGGCATGCGCCAAAGAATTCAGCTCTTTTGCCTGTAAAAAAAACACATACAATACCCCCCCCCCCAACATTACAACCCACTACCCACATACCCCTAATCTAACCCAAACCCCCCTTAAATAAACCTAACACTAAGCCCCTGAAGATCTTCCTACCTTATCTTCACCATACCAGGTTCACCGATCGATCCAGAAGAGCTCCTCCGATGTCTTGATCCAAGCCCAAGCGGGGGGCTGAAGATGTCCATGATCCGGCTGAAGTCTTCATCCAAGCGGGAGCTGAAGGGGTCCATGATCCGGCTGAAGTCTTCATCCAAGCGGGAGCTGAAGAGGTCCATGATCCGGCTGAAGTCTTCTATCAACGGCATCTTCAATCTTCTTTCTTCCGGATCCATGTTCATCCCGCCGACGCAGAACATCCATCTTCACCGACGACTTCCCGACGAATGACGGTTCCTTTAAGGGACGTCATCCAAGATGGCGTCCCTCGAATTCCGATTGGCTGATAGGATTCTATCAGCCAATCGGAATTAAGGTAGGAAAATTCTGATTGGCTGATGGAATCAGCCAATCAGAATCAAGTTCAATCCGATTGGCTGATCCGATCAGCCAATCAGATTGAGCTCGCATTCTATTGGCTGATCGGAACAGCCAATAGAATGCGAGCTCAATCTGATTGGCTGATTGAATCAGCCAATCGGATTGAACTTTATTCTGATTGGTGTAATTAGTTTAAAATTGTTGTAATATTTTTCTGATGTTTGTAAATATTTTTTTATTTTTTGTAACTTAGTTCTTTTTTATTTTTTGTACTTTAGTTAGTTTATTTCATTGTATTTATTTGTAGATATTGTATTTAATTAATTTATTGATAGTGTAGTGTTAGGTTTAATTGTAGGTATTTTATTTAATTAATTTATTGATAGTGTAGTGTTAGGTTTAATTGTAACTTAGGTTAGGATTTATTTTACAGGTAATTTTGTAATTATTTTAACTATTTTAGCTATTAAATAGTTCTTAACTATTTAATAGCTATTGTACCTGGTTAAAATAAATACAAAGTTGCCTGTAAAATAAATATAAATCCTAAAATAGCTATAATATAATTATAATTTATATTGTAGCTATATTAGGATTTATTTTACAGGTAAGTATTTAGCTTTAAATAGGAATAATTTATTTAATAAGAGTTAATTTATTTCGTTAGATTTAAATTATATTTAATTTAGGGGGGTGTTAGTGTTAGGGTTAGACTTAGCTTTAGGGGTTAATACATTTATTAGAATAGCGGTGAGCTCCAGTCGGCAGATTAGGGGTTAATGTTTGAAGTTAGGTGTCGGCGATGTTAGGGAGGGCAGATTAGGGGTTAATACTATTTATTATAGGGTTAGTGAGGCGGATTAGGGGTTAATAACTTTATTATAATAGCGGTGCGATCCGCTCTGCAGATTAGGGGTTAATAAGTGTAGGCAGGTGGAGGCGACGTTGTGGGGGGCAGATTAGGGGTTAATAAATATAATATAGGGGTCGGCGGTGTTAGGGGCAGCAGGTTAGGGGTACATAGGGATAATGTAAGTAGCGGCGGTTTACGGAGCGGCAGATTAGGGGTTAAAAAAAATATGCAGGGGTCAGCGATAGCGTGGGCGGCAGATTAGGGGTTAATAAGTGTAAGGCTAGGGGTGTTTAGACTCGGGGTACATGTTAGAGTGTTAGGTGCAGACGTAGGAAGAGTTTCCCCATAGCAAACAATGGGGCTGTGTTAGGAGCTGAACGCGGCATTTTTGCAGGTATTAGGTTTTTGTTCAGCTCAAACAGCCCCATTGTTTCCTATGGTGGAATAGTGCACAAGCACGTTTTTGAAGCTGGCCGCGTCCGTAAGCACTGCTGGTATCGAGAGTTGAAGTTGCGTTAAATATGCTCTACGCTCCTTTTTTGGAGCCTAACGCAGCCATTCTGTGAACTCTCAATACCAGCGGTATTTAAAAGATGCGGCCAGAAAAAAGCATGCGTAGCTAACGCGCCCCTTTGGCCGCAGAACTCTAAATCTAGGCGTTAGTGTGTTTATGCCACTGTTAGGCTTGAATATTAGATGATCCATGCATTTTTTAAAAAAATCCATTTGAAGATCCGTAACCTATGCAAACATTTTCAGTTTGTACTGTTGATTAAACCACATATATACAGTATGTTCTGTGTTTCTCAAAACCCATCCCTGATGTAACTAAAGGCAGGCAAAGCCACAGATGAGATCTCTCTTGTTTCATGAAATGCAACAGCAATCGATCTTTCATTAAATATTGAATTGGAAGTGTAACATTTTCTGATTTATTACTGCTGTGTTACAGACAGTGTGTTCTTCCTAAGGGAACGTTGTACAGTAAGTGAATGTTGTGAAGCCTAAATAGAGCTGGGAAACTGTCTGTAAACCCTCAACTGCACGCAGAACCTGAGACACTGCAGTGCCCCAAGGAAATGCAATTATGTCATCTTTTCAGTGCACATATGGCAGATATATTGAAATGAATTACATATCATCACATCAATAGAAAGTCAAAGGGAGTCTATCCAGTCTCATAAAAACTGACGGCTATATTTTTGCGTTATGAGTGAAAAAGCCTCATAATGCTGCTTTTCACTACCGCTGCTATTACGAGTCTTGTAGGTACAGCTGTACCGCACACTTTTTTGGCCGTCACACAACTTAACTACCGCACTTTTTAAAAAGTTATTTTTCAATGGGACTTCCATAGCGCTGGTATTACGAGTTTGCCAGTCCGGCAAAAAGTGAGCGGTACAGCCTATAACTACAAGATCCGTACCGTAAACTGAAAGTCAGTAGTTATGGGTTTTATGCTTCAAAGCTGTAGCATAAAACTCTTAACTAAAGTGTTACAAAGTACAATAACACCCATAAACTACCTATTAACCCCTAAACTTAGGCCCTCCCGCATCGCAAACACTAAAATAAAATGATTAACCCCTAATCTGCTGCTTCGGACATCGCCGCCACTATAATAAACATATTAACCCCTAAACCGCCGCACTACCGCATCGTAAACACTAGTTAAATATTATTAACCCCTAATCTGCTGCCCCAATGTCGTCGCCGCCTACATACACTTATTAACCCCTAATCTGCTGTCCCTAACATCGCCGCAACCTACATTACTGTTATTAACCCCTTTTCTGCTGTCCCTAACATCGCCGCAACTTACATTACCGTTATTAACCCCTAATCTGCTGCCCCAATGCAGCAGCCACTATACTAAAGTTATTAACCCATAAACCTAACCCTAACGTAACTCTAACCCCAACACCCACTAACTTTAACATAATTAAAATAATCCCAAATAAAAATTACCATTAATACCTACATTATTCCTTTTTAAAAGTAAATAAATACTTACCTGTCAAATAAAACCCAAGATAGCTACAATATAACTAATAGTTATATTGTATCTAGCTTATGTTTTATTTTACAGCTAAGTTTGTATTTATTTTAACTGGGTAGACTAGTTAGTAATTAGTAAAAAACTTCTCCCGGCTGGATGAGGATGGAGGTCCGGTCTTCAAAAACTGTAAGTGGATCTTCGGGGCTTAGTGTTAGGTTTTTTAAGGGTTTATTGGGTGGGTTTTAATTTTAGAATAGGGACTAGAGCTAAATGCCCTTTAAAGGGCAATGCCCATCCAAATGCCTTTTTCAGGGCAATGGGGAGCTTAGGTAGATTTTTTTAGGGGGTTGGTTGTGTTGGTGGTGAGTTTTACTGTTGGGGGGTTGTTTGTATTTATTTATTTTTTTACAGGTAAAAGAGCTGATTTCTTTGGGGCAATGCCCCCCAAAAAGTTTAGTGTAGGCTAGGTTTTTTTTATTTTGGGGGGGCTTTTTTTATTTTAATAGGTGTAATTAGTTTAAATATTTGATCATTTCTTTTTTATTTTGTGTAATTTAGAGTTTATTTTTTTTGTAATTTAGATAAATGTATTTTGTTAATTTAATTTATATAATTTTAGTGTAATGTTAGGTTTTATTGTAAGACAGGTTAGGTTTTATTTTACAGGTAAATGTGTATTTATTTTAACCAGGTAGCTAGTAAATAGTTAATAACTATTTAATAACTAGTCTATCTAGTTAAAATAAATACAAACTTACCTGTAAAATAAAAATAAAACCTAAGATAGCTACAATGTAACTATTAGTTATATTGTAGCTTTACAGGTAAATATTTAGTTTTAAATAGGAATTATTTAGGTAATGATAGTAATTTGTATTTAGATTTATTTAAGTTATATTAAAGTTAGGGGTGTTAGGGTTAGATTTAGGGTTAGGATTAGGGGTTAATATATTTATTTAGTGTTAGGGATGTGGGAGGCCAGAGGTTTAGGGGTTAATAACTTTAGTATAGTGGCGTCGGCGATGTTGGGGGTGGCAGATTAGGGGATAATAAGTGTAGGTAGGTGGCGGCGATGTCGAGGGTGGCAGATTAGGGGTTAATAAGTGTAATGTAGGTGGCGGCGATGTCGATGTCGGGGTGGCAGATTAGGATTAATAAGTGTAATGTAGGTGGCGGCGATGTCGGGGCAGCAGATTAGGAGTGATTAGAGTCAGGGTTTATGTTAGGGTGTTAGGTTTAAACATACATTTTCTTTCCCCGTAGGAATCAATGGGGCTGCGTTACAGAGCTTTACGCTCCATTATTGCAGGGTTTTTTTTAGCCGGCTCTCCCCATTGATGTCTATGGGGAAATCGTGCACGAGCACGTAAAACCAGCTCAAAGCAGCGCTGGTATTTGTGTACGGTATGGAGCTCAATGCTGCCATATTGCCCGCAAACGCAGGTTTTTGGAAAACCTGCAATAGCAGCGCTCTTAAAGGTGAGCGGGGAAATAATTTGCAAGTTATTACCAAGCCGCTTAGAACGCAAAACTCGTAATATGGCCATGAGATTGTCTGGTGTATGTTACCCTGAGTACTATTAATATCTGAATGAATACATAGCACTCCACTGGCATTTGTTATAGACCCTAAGAATTATATATATTCCTCACTAGAATTATAGGTGTCAACAAAACTGCAGAGGTTAGCTACATTATTAACAGAAAAAGACAGCAATTTACAAGGTCAAAGAAAAATGCTAGTTCTGTCTAAAAAGATGTAGTATTATTTCTCTAACATGCTATTTTCATCTTGTTCATTTACTAGCCATTTTCTGCATATTTCAAAGGTGGTTTTCAAGTCACTATATGTAAATAAACATTGGAAATCAAGTACAGTGCAAGAGCTGCTGACCAGGGTGCTGAAATAATCTAGTGGTGGGACTTAGCTGGTTCTCAACTAGTTGAAAACCAGACACAATAATTAAAATTTCCTAAGCTATCTGTCATAACTGCATCACATAAGGATATTAGGCCTCACAGCTCACTTCCCTGTAGAAGTATACCCATACACACAATAACTGAGACATAGTCACACATATATTGGAAGGTAAACAGGCCGTCACGGCCAACTTTATTAAATACTTATGAAATATATATATATAACTTTGAGCTGGCACAGACTATGGCGGCAAAGAAATACTATGAGACCCATGACAACAAGAGGACAGCGGCCCTCGGACTATGGCAGAGCGCCCTCTGCTTTGTGGGAGACGGTACTAAGGGGTTACGAGATCTTTTAACCTACCTACATGGGGGGAAGGGCCAACAGGCGAACCTGAGGATATTTGCCCTTCCCTTTAGCTTGGCCATCACTCCCCCTGTTCTCACTCTCCTTTGCGCAGCCTGCCACTGCCTCTCGCTGCTAGGGTGCAGTGCTCTCGTAACTTAAGGCACAAAGACCACCAGACGCTCAGACCGGCTAGTCACATGAGGGAGGTACCTATACTAACATAATGGACTTACTTGCAATGGCTCTGATTAGAACCTTTCTAGCCATTATAATACTAAACGTTACCTCTTGCCGCCATAAGGGAGGGTGGGTGGGAGGAAACTCGTCCACTTCAGGATCCAGGAAGAAGAGGCTGGAACTTTCAAAGCATGACTTTTTAAGGTAGGAAACCTCCCCCTTTGCTTTTGCAACAATGTTGCCCACTAGGTACCACCTCTTCTCCTGTCCTATTTCCTTGCTGCCTATATCCTTACAACGCTACAGGCCCATTGCAGGTCCTTATACTAACTTTTTATTTACCCTTATGCTACCAAAGTGCACAGAATGCATTGCTGTGCATTGCATTGCTGGACACTCTGGTAACCAAGTGGTTAAAACAGTACTGCCACTTCCAACCATACAACATATTCAATAATAATTGCTAGCAATAGCATGGACTCTAACACTGCTAATTGGTCCTATTCTTGTTCTAATTCTTGGTTAAGAGCCAGCAAAAGATGACAGAATGTTTGCTTATATTGATATATAATTATATCCCTGTAGAAGATTCATCCCAGCCACCCAATATTTTTAATAAAACCTCCATGCCCCACTGAAGACCCCAGCTGCAGTACTATATGACCAATTTTAACCCCTTAATTTCCCACCAGAACTACTGTCATGGGGTCATAAGGTTAAATTATATAAACGCAAACATCAATTCCACTGAACTGTAGAAATTCCTCACCCATAAGCACCTTGGTTGCTGCACTCACACAACTTACTTGATTTAAAATAGAGCATTAACCCCCCACTACAACATCACAACCTAATGATACACCCTAAGGACCCAGCTAAGGGACCACCTTATTCTAGGTAAAACCTCCCTAGGTACCATCAGTCCTTTTGTCTCTTTAAACCAATGAGACCATCAAACTCCATCCATCTACCTGAATGCTTGCTCTAGCATAGTTTACAGCATCTTTAATGCTGCTTGACACCAGGCTTTCTCATCTTTAGGAAAAACAAAATGTATGCTTACCTGACAAATTCATTCCTTTTATACCTGATAAATTAATTACTCCTGGGATTCAACTCCTGGCCTCTAGGAGGCAAAGATTCCCAAAACTTCCAAGAGCACTTCATCCCTCCCATTTCACTGGTATGAAAGTCAAATGTATAGCACAGGAAGGAGAAGAAAAAAAAAGGTAGGAAAGGACAAAGCAGAGAAAACAGAGCTGCAAAATAGAACTGTTGCCAGACTCCTTTTTTATTAATAATTTTGTGCTGGGCTTATGGACTGAATTTTTTTTTATCTGAAAAAAGTCCAGAAAAGCGCTCCAATATTAAATCAAGGATATATTAGAAATCCATTAAAACAAATACAAAACCCTGACAGCTGGGTTTAAAAAAAGAACATAAGTCTAACCAGTTTCGGTCCCTCGGTTTAAAAAAGCTATACAATACACATGATTGGTTAAAAAATCTCATGATGTCGCTACTGCAAATTTTAAAGAGACAGTTTTAATAGCGGTTACAATAAACACAAACATCACGCTATAATAATCAGTATAAAAAGTTAAAGCAAAAACATCTAAGGGGACAAAAGATATATGAAATCCACGTTATAATTATTAATGACCAAGTTTCAAAGAAAACAAAAATAACAGTGTATATATACATGTATAAATATACACATAATAAGTGTATACACATAAAATATAGTAGACGTATTTGGTCTCCAGATATATGATTCACAGAAGATATTCTTATGGTCATTAGACACATAGGGCCAGATTACCAGTGGAGCGCTAACAGTTACGTGCAAGCAAAAATAGGTTTAATGCGGTTGTTTGCGCATGTCAGGTTTTGACTTGTATTGCAAGATGAAAGTAAATGGGATCTCTTGAGCGCAATTGAAGTTAGCACTCATCGGAATAGCGCGTCATTAGAGCTCTCGTTAACTGTTTCGCGAAACAAAAAAGTGTCACAAAATATATCGAAAATACATTACAAAGTACAGTTACACTCATACTAACACTATCTAATAAAAATTATAAAAAAAATATTGCACAAAAAAGTAATAAGGGCTCAAAGATATGAGGTTTCAGGTGTTAGAAAAAAAGGCAGGCAAAGAGCATTAACATAGAGATACATACATACACATGTCTAATGATGTATATGTATATATATATATCTATATGTGTGTACCAGTGTACAGTTAATTAGAGCAATTACCAAACACTTCACAATGCAGACCGCAAGGTGTGGTTCCCTTATTAACCGTTTCACTGCTGGACCGCTCACAAAACTGTCCTTATTGGGAACACTGGTGTGTACTTATGTAGTTATATATTTATATGTGTGTGTTTACAGACATATATACACATATAAACACATAAATACATATGTATACACATATAGACATATATTTAGGTGCATTGGAGCCCTTTGCAATTAAAGGGATAATAAACCCAATTTTTTTTCATGATTCAGATGGAGCATGCAGTTTTAAGCAACTTTCTAATTTACTCCTATTATCAATTTTTCTTCGTTCTTTTGCTATCTTTATTTGAAAAGCAAGAATGTAAGCTTAAGAGTCAGACAATTTTTGCTTTATTTTGGGGGGTTGGTTGGGTAGTGGGTTTTACTGTTGGGTGGAATTTGTAATTTTTTGCCAGGTAAAAGAGCTGTTTAACTTAGGCCCTTTTAAGGGCTATTGGTAGATAATTGTAGGTTAGGGGGTGTTTTATTTTGGGGTGGATTTTTTATTTTTATAGGGCTATTAGATTAGCTGTAATAGTTTTTATTTTTGATAATTTTGTTTATTATTTTTTGTAAGCTTAGTGTTTTTTAGTTTTCGTAATTTAGTGTTTATTATTTTTGGTAATTTTAGATTTTTTTAAATTGTTTTCGTAGTGTTAGGTTTTTTTAAATTTGTAATTTAGGTTTTTAATTGGTAGTATTTTTTTATTTTATTAAAATAATTATGTTATGTTAATTTATAATTTAATGTTAGGTTTATTTTTATTTCACAGGTACGTTTTTGTTTATTTAAATATAGTTATATTGTAATTTTAATTTAATCATGAAAGAAAACATTTGGGTTTAGTATCCCTTTAAGTAGATGAAAACATCATAGTTATGCATTATTCATTTTTAATAAAAAGTTATTTTGTGTATTTACTGTAAATATTTTGCATTCCAATGTTCTGCACATAGCAGAATATGTTCTATGTATTTTTAAATATATATTGCTACATATATCTATACCTATGCATAATCATGTATACATATATATTTGTGCATAAAAACATAATATATATATATATATATATATATATACACTCACCGGACACAATCAGCTAGATTACGAGATTTGAGCGCTATAGGGAAATTAACGACCGCCACAAAAGTGGCAGTTTTTAACCTCCCTATAGCGCTGCTATTACAGGTTTTGTAAAACCCGGCTTGTGCAGGCGATATGGTTGCGTTAAGCTCCATACCTCACCCAAATAGAAGCGGTGTGATAGACATCAATGGGGAGAGTCGGCTAAAAAAAAGCCTAACACCTGCGATCGCGGAAACAAAAGCTCTGTAACGCAGCCCCGTTGATGTCTACGGGGAAAGAAAAAGTTATGTTTAACCCTAACACCCTAACATAAAAAACACGTCTAAACACAACTAATCTGCTGCCCCTAACATCGCAGCCACCTACATTACAGTTATTAACCCCTTATCTGCCGCCCCCAATATCACCGTCACCTACATACAGTTATTAACCCCTAATCTGCTGCCCCTAATGTCGCCGCCCCTATACTAAAGATATTAACCCCTAAACCTCTGGCCTCCTACATCACTAACACTAAATAAATATATTAACCTCTAAACCTAACCCTAACGTAACCCTAAGCCTAAATCTAACCCTAACCCCCCCTGACTTAAATATAAATAAAATAAATCTAAATTAAACTTACAATTATTACCTAAATATTTCCTATTTAAACTAAATACTTACCTTTAAAAAAAAAACTGAACTAGCTACAAATAATAGTTATATTGTATCTATCTTAGGTTTTATTTTTATTTCACAGGTAAGTTTGTATTTATTTTAACTAGGATTCAGCTTTGAGCTTGCATTCTATTGGCTATTCCAATCAGCCAATAGAATGTGAGCTCAATCCTATTGGCTGATTGCAACAGCCAATAGGATATTTTCACCTTTAATTCCTATTGGCTGATAGAATTCTTTCAGCCAATCGGAATGTAAGGGACACCATCTTGGATGCTTTTTCACTCATAACGCCAAACTCGTAATCTAGTTGATTATTAGGTACACCTGTTCAATTGCTTGATAACACAAATTGCTAATCAGTTAATTTCATGGCAGCAACTCAATGCATTTAGGCATCTAGACGTGTTGAAGACGACTTGCTGAAGTTCAAACCGAGCATCATAATGGGGAAGAAAGGGGATTTAGGTGACTTTGGGCTGGTCTGAGTATTTCAAAAACTGCTGATCTACTGTGATTTTCGGGCACAACCATCTCTAGGGTTTACAGAGAATGGCCTGAAAAAGAGAAAATATCCATTGAGCGGCAGTTGTGTGAACAAAAATGCCTTGTTGATGTCAGAGGTCAGAGGAGAATGGGCAGACTGGTTCAAGATGATAGAAAGGCAAAGTAACTCAAACAACCACTTGTTACAACCAAGATATGCAGAATACCAACTCTGAACGCACAACACATCGAACCTTGAAGCAGAATGGCTACAGCAGCAGAAGACCACACCGGGTGCCACTAAGAACAGGAAACTGAGGCTACAATTCGCACAGGCTCACCAAAATTGAACAATAGAAGATTGGAAAAACGTTGCCTGGTCTGATGAGTCTTGATTTCAGCTGCAACATTCAGGTGGTAGGGTCAGAATTTGGTGTAAACAACATGAAAGCATGGATCCATCCTACCTTTTTCTTGGCACACTTTGGGCCACTTAGTACCAATTAAGTATCGTTTAACCGTCATGGCCTACCTGAGTATTTTTGCTGACCATGTCCATCCCTTTATGACTACAGTGTGCCCATCTTCTGATGGCTACTTCCAGCAGGATAAAGCACCATGTCACAAAGCTCAAATCATCTCAAACTGGTTTCTTGAATATGACAATGAGTTCACTGTACTCCAATGGCCTCCACAGTCACCAGATCTCAATCCAATAGAGCACCTTTGGGATGTGATGGAACGGGAGATATGCATCATGGATGTGCAGCCGACAAATCTGCAGCAACTGTGTGATGCTATCATGTCAACATGGACCAAAATGTCTGAGGAATGTTTCCAACACCTTGTTGATTCTATACCACAAAGAATTAAGGCAGTTCTGAAGGCAAAAGGTGTACCCAATAAAGTGGCAGGTGTGTATATATATATATATATATATATATATATATATTTATATATATATATATATATATATATATATATATATATATATATATATATACAGGGAGTGCAGAATTATTAGGCAAGTTGTATTTTTGAGGATTAATTTTATTATTGAACAACAACCATGTTCTCAATGAACCCAAAAAACTCATTAATATCAAAGCTGAATAGTTTTGGAAGTAGTTTTTAGTTTGTTTTTAGTTATAGCTATTTTAGGGGGATATCTGTGTGTGCAGGTGACTATTACTGTGCATAATTATTAGGCAACTTAACAAAAAACAAATATATACCCATTTCAATTATTTATTTTTACCAGTGAAACCAATATAACATCTCAACATTCACAAATATACATTTCTGACATTCAAAAACAAAACAAAAACAAATCAGTGACCAATATAGCCACCTTTCTTTGCAAGGACACTCAAAAGCCTGCCATCCATGGATTCTGTCAGTGTTTTGATCTGTTCACCATCAACATTTTGTGCAGCAGCAACCACAGCCTCCCAGACACTGTTCAGAGAGGTGTACTGTTTTCCCTCCTTGTAAATCTCACATTTGATGATGGACCACAGGTTCTCAATGGGGTTCAGATCAGGTGAACAAGGAGGCCATGTCATTAGATTTTCTTCTTTTATACCCTTTCTTGCCAGCCACGCTGTGGAGTACTTGGACGCGTGTGATGGAGCATTGTCCTGCATGAAAATCATGTTTTTCTTGAAGGATGCAGACTTCTTCCTGTACCACTGTTTGAAGAAGGTGTCTTCCAGAAACTGGCAGTAGGACTGGGAGTTGAGCTTGACTCCATCCTCAACCCGAAAAGGCCCCACAAGCTCATCTTTGATGATACCAGCCCAAACCAGTACTCCACCTCCACCTTGCTGGCGTCTGAGTCTGACTGGAGCTCTCTGCCCTTTATCAATCCAGCCATGGGCCCATCCATCTGGCCCATCAAGACTCACTCTCATTTCATCAGTCCATAAAACCTTAGAAAAATCAGTCTTGAGATATTTCTTGGCCCAGTCTTGACGTTTCAGCTTGTGTGTCTTGTTCAGTGGTATTCGTCTTTCAGCCTTTCTTACCTTGGCCATGTCTCTGAGTATTGCACACCTTGTGCTTTTGGGCACTCCAGTGATGTTGCAGCTCTGAAATATGGCCAAACTGGTGGCAAGTGGCATCTTGGCAGCTGCACGCTTGACTTTTCTCAGTTCATGGGCAGTTATTTTGCGCCTTGGTTTTTCCACACGCTTCTTGCGACCCTGTTGACTATTTTGAATGAAACGCTTGATTGTTCGATGATCACGCTTCAGAAGCTTTGCAATTTTAAGAGTGCTGCATCCCTCTGCAAGATATCTCACTATTTTTTACTTTTCTGAGCCTGTCAAGTCCTTCTTTTGACCCATTTTGCCAAAGGAAAGGAAGTTGCCTAATAATTATGCACACCTGATATAGGGTGTTGATGTAATTAGACCACACCCCTTCTCATTACAGAGATGCACATCACCTAATATGCTTAATTGGTAGTAGGCTTTCGAGCCTATACAGCTTGGAGTAAGACGACATGCATAAAGAGGATGATGTGGTCAAAATACTCATTTGCCTAATAATTCTGCACTCCCTGTATATATATATATATATATATATATATATATATATATATATATATATATATATATATATAGTATATATATATAAACAGATAGAACATATTCTTGTATGTAAAGAACATCGGAATGTGAAATATTAATATTTTCATATCGGGTTAGCGCACTTGTATGTAAAGCCGCGTTCAGCTCCTAACGCAGCCCCATTGTTTGCTATGCGGAAACACTTCCTACGTCTGCACCTAACACCCTAACATGTACCCCGAGTCTAAACACCCCTAACCTTACACTTATTAACCCCTAATCTGCCGCCCCCGCTATCGCTGACCCCTGCATATTATTATTAACCCCTAATCTGCCGCTCCGTAAACCACCGCTACTTACATTATCCCTATGTACCCCTAATCTGCTGCCCCTAACACCGCCGACCCCTATATTATATTTATTAACCCCTAATCTGCCCCCCACAACGTTGCCTCCACCTGCCTACACTTATTAACCCCTAATATTCTTGTATGTAAAGAACATCGGAATGTGAAATATTAATATTTTCATATCGGGTTAGCGCACTTGAGAATATGCGATTGGGTTTGCGCGTGAGTAGGGTGCTAGGTTTTTCTTCCACTTTTTTGCTCCATTGACTTCTATTGGGGAATACATTATTGCAAGAAACAGGTTATTTTTAACTTGAAATACAAGCGTTACTAAACGTGCAGAAAAAGCTTACTTCTTGCAGAGTTAATGCTTGAGGGGGAGTGTTGAATACCACTCCACATGTAATCTGGCACCAGAGCCCATAAAAGAAAGAGGACTAAACTTATTTGTAACCAGATACAATGTAGCCAAACTATGAAACTATGAATTTAATGGTGTTGTATGTACTAAAGGTGTCCCAAAATGATGTAAAGAACAAAACAGATATCTATTGCCAACAGTTGATGATATCAAATTCAGAATTAAATGCCTTGGGAATCAAATTATTCAATTTAAAAATCCAATAGATTTCTTGACACACCATAACTTATATCTATCTCCACATCTATGGTGCCTCTTAACCTGTTTAATAGCTTGCAATTTGAATGAACTTATATTCTTATGATGGATATCAATAAAGTACTTTGATAAGACTGAACAAGTACTGTCCCCTGAGATGTAGGACAGATGTTCTCTTATTCAAATCAATCTCTACATCTCGTTATCCCCACGTACTGGCGGGAACACAGGGTGCATTAAATAGCATAGAAGATAAATGTACTGGTACAATTAAAGGGACAGTATACACCATTTTCCATATAACTGGATTACATAGACACTTCTATAAAGAAGAATATGCACAGATACTGATATAAAAATCCAGTACAAAACCTTTTTAATACTTACTTAGAAGCTCCCAGTTTAACACTGTTGATGAGGTTAGTCTGGGACACCCAATGAAAGGGGCTAGAAAAACAAGAAGAGCAGACAATCCCCCTTCATGCATATATAAAGGCAGATAACATAAACAGGAGCCAGCAGGAGTCTGTAAACGACCGTATAACTATACATTTTTACAAAAACACTACCAGATGGGTTATATAAATGGATCTACAAAAAATTAACGGCTAGATTTGGAGTTTTGTCGGTAACGACCCGAAAAACTAACGCCGGCTTTTTTCTGGCCGCACCATAAAAATAACTCTGGTATTGAGAGTCCACATAAAGGCTGCGTTAGGCTCCAAAAAAGGAGCGTAGAGCATTTTTAACGCAGCTTCAACTCTCGATACCAGAGTTGCTTACGCAAGCGGCCAGCCTCATAAACGTGCTCGTGCACGATTCCCCTATAGGAAACAATGGAGCTGTTTGAGCTGAAAAAAAACCAAACACCTGCAAAAAAGCTGCGTTCAGCTCCTAACGCAGCCCCATTGTTTGCTATGCGGAAACACTTCCTACGTCTGCACCTAACACCCTAACATGTACCCCGAGTCTAAACACCCCTAACCTTACACTTATTAACCCCTAATCTGCCGCCCCCGCTATCGCTGACCCCTGCATATTATTATTAACCCCTAATCTGCCGCTCCGTAAACCACCGCTACTTACATTATCCCTATGTACCCCTAATCTGCTGCCCCTAACACCGCCGACCCCTATATTATATTTATTAACCCCTAATCTGCCCCCCACAACGTTGCCTCCACCTGCCTACACTTATTAACCCCTAATCTGCCGACCGGACCTGAGCGCTACTATAATAAAGTTATTAACCCCTAATCCGCCTCACTAACTCTATAATAAATAGTATTAACCCCTAATCTGCCCTCCCTAACATCGCCGACACCTAACTTCAATTATTAACCCCTAATCTGCTGACTGGAGCTCACCGCTATTCTAATAAATGTATTAACCCCTAAAGCTAAGTCTAACCCTAACACTAACACCCCCCTAAGTTAAATATAATTTACATCTAACGAAATTAATTAACTCTTATTAAATAAATTATTCCTATTTAAAGATAAATACTTACCTGTAAAATAAATCCTAATATAGCTACAATATAAATTATAATTATATTATAGCTATTTTAGGATTTATATTTATTTTACAGGTAACTTTGTATTTATTTTAACCAGGTACAATAGCTATTAAATAGTTAAGAACTATTTAATAGCTAAAATAGTTAAAATAATTACAAAATTACCTGTAAAATAAATACTAACCTAAGTTACAATTAAACCTAACACTACACTATCAATAAATTAATTAAATAAACTACCTACAATTACCTACAATTAACCTAACACTACACTATCAATAAATTAATTAAATACAATTCCTACAAATAAATACAATTAAATAAACTAGCTAAAGTACAAAAAATAAAAAAGAACTAAGTTACAAAAAATAAAAAAATATTTACAAACATAAGAAAAATATTACAACAATTTTAAACTAATTACACCTACTCTAAGCCCCCTAATAAAATAACAAAGCCCCCCAAAATAAAAAAATGCCCTACCCTATTCTAAATTACTAAAGTTCAAAGCTCTTTAACCTTACCAGCCCTGAACAGGGCCCTTTGCGGGGCATGCCCCAAAGAATTCAGCTCTTTTGCCTGTAAAAAAAAACATACAATCCCCCCCAACATTACAACCCACCACCCACATACCCCTAATCTAACCCAAACCCCCCTTAAATAAACCTAACACTAAGCCCCTGAAGATCTTCCTACCTTATCTTCACCCTGCCAGGTTCACCGATCCGTCCTGAAGAGCTCCTCCGATGTCCTGATCCAAGCCCAAGCGGGGGGCTGAAGAGGTCCATGATCCGGCTGAAGTCTTCATCCAAGCGGGAGCTGAAGAGGTCCATGATCCGGATGAAGTCTTCTATCAACGGCATCTTCAATCTTCTTTCTTCCGGATCCATCTTGCAGACCTCCGACGCGGAACATCCTCTTCTCCCGACGCCTACTAGCCGAATGACGGTTCCTTTAAGGGACGTCATCCAAGATGGCGTCCCTCGAATTCCGATTGGCTGATAGGATTCTATCAGCCAATCGGAATTAAGGTAGGAATATTCTGATTGGCTGATGGAATCAGCCAATCAGAATCAAGTTCAATCCGATTGGCTGATCCAATCAGCCAATCAGATTGAGCTTGCATTCTATTGGCTGTTCCGATCAGCCAATAGAATGCGAGCTCAATCTGATTGGCTGATTGGATCAGCCAATTGGATTGAACTTGATTCTGATTGGCTGATTCCATCAGCCAATCAGAATATTCCTACCTTAATTCCGATTGGCTGATAGAATCCTATCAGCCAATCGGAATTCGAGGGACGCCATCTTGGATGACGTCCCTTAATGGAACCGTCATTCAGCTAGTAGGCGTCGGGAGAAGAGGATGTTCCGCGTCGGAGGTCTGCAAGATGGATCCGGAAGAAAGAAGATTGAAGATGCCGTTGATAAAAGACTTCATCCGGATCATGGACCTCTTCAGCTCCTGCTTGGATGAAGACTTCATCCGGATCATGGACCTCTCCAGCTCCCGCTTGGATGAAGACTTCAGCCGGATCATGGACCTCTTCAGCCCCCCGCTTGGGCTTGGATCAGGACATCGGAGGAGCTCTTCAGGACGGATGGGTGAACCTGGCAGGGTGAAGATAAAGTAGGAAGATCTTCAGGGGCTTAGTGTTAGGTTTATTTAAGGGGGGTTTGGGTTAGATTAGGGGTATGTGGGTGGTGGGTTGTAATGTTGGGGGGGGATTGTATGTTTTTTTTTACAGGCAAAAGAGCTGAATTCTTTGGGGCATGCCCCGCAAAGGGCCCTGTTCAGGGCTGGTAAGGTTAAAGAGCTTTGAACTTTAGTAATTTAGAATAGGGTAGGGCATTTTTTTATTTTGGGGAGCTTTGATATTTTATTAGGGGGCTTAGAGTAGGTGTAATTAGTTTAAAATTGTTGTAATATTTTTCTGATGTTTGTAAATATTTTTTTATTTTTTGTAACTTAGTTCTTTTTTATTTTTTGTACTTTAGTTAGTTTATTTAATTGTAGTTATTTGTAGGAATTGTATTTAACCCCTTAAGGACCAGCGACGTACCCTGTATGTCGCTGGCCTTTTTTTGGGACTTGATTGTTTTATAGCGCGGTCTTGCCACCAGCGTTGAGACTGCTCTATTCCACAAAGCCTGCTAGAGGGAGTGCATTAATAGCGTGTTCTTGCTAGACTTGTGCTATTATGTCCTGAAAAAAACCCTTAACGACCAGTGACATACAGGGTACATTGTGGTCATTAAGGGGTTAATAAATTTATTGATAGTGTAGTGTTAGGTTTAATTGTAACTTAGGTTAGGATTTATTTTACAGGTAATTTTGTAATTATTTTAACTATTTTAGCTATTAAATAGTTCTTAACTATTTAATAGCTATTGTACCTGGTTAAAATAAATACAAAGTTACCTGTAAAATAAATATAAATCCTAAAATAGCTACAATATAATTATAATTTATATTGTAGCTATATTAGGATTTATTTTACAGGTAAGTATTTAGCTTTAAATAGGAATAATTTATTTAATAAGAGTTAATTAATTTCGTTAGATGTAAATTATATTTAACTTAGGGGGGTGTTAGTGTTAGGGTTAGACTTAGCTTTAGGGGTTAATACATTTATTAGAATAGTGTTGAGCTCCAGTCGGCAGATTAGGGGTTAATAAGTGTAGGCAGGTGGAGGCGACGTTGAGGGGGGCAGATTTGGGGTTAATAAATATAATATAGGGGTCGGCGGTGTTAGGGGCAGCAGATTAGGGGTACATAAGGATAACGTAGGTGGCGGCGGTTTGCGGTCGGCAGATTAGGGGTTAATTATTGTAGGTAGCTGGCTGCGACGTTGTGGGGGGCAGATTAGGGGTTAATAAATATAATATAGGGGTCGGCGGTGTTAGGGGCAGCAGATTAGGGGTACATAAGGATAACGTAGGTGGCGGCGCTTTGCGGTCGGCAGATTAGGGGTTAATAAGTGTAGTTAGGTGGAGGCGACGTTGTGGGGGCAGGTTAGGGGTTAATAAATATAATACAGGGGTCGGCAGTGTTAGGGGCAGCAGATTAGGGGTACATAAGGATAACGTAGGTGGCGGTCGGCAGATTAGGGGTTAAAAAAATGTATTCGAGTGTCGGCGATGTGGGGGGACCTCGGTTTAGGGGTTCATAGGTAGTTTATGGGTGTTAGTGTACTTTAGAGTACAGTAGTTAAGAGCTTTATAAACCGGCGTTAGCCCAGAAAGCTCTTAACTACTGACTTTTTTCCTGCGGCTGGAGTTTTGTCGTTAGATGTCTAACGCTCACTTCAGAAATGACTCTAAATACCGGAGTTAGAAAGATCCTATTGAAAAGATAGGATACGCAATTGACGTAAGGGGATCTGCGGTATGGAAAAGTCGCGGCTGAAAAGTGAGCGTTAGACCCTATTTTGAGTGACTCCAAATACCGGCGGTAGCCTAAAACCAGTGTTAGGAGCCTCTAACGCTGGTTTTCACGGCTAACGCCAAACTCCAAATCTAGGCCATAGTGTATAATGTCGCTTTAATGACACCCTTAGTCTCAAAATTAATTTGTGATAAATGAATGAAAATTATTTGTTACACTGACATGATCACAGGACTTTCATTACCTCCTCCTACACCTAAAAGTGCCCTTGAAATATAAGCAAGAACTTTCAGATGCATTTGATTTACAAAGACTAGGTGACAGAAGATTGCCTACGGTAAGATTTTTCTTATACACACATCTGCATCTACCTGCAACTGTTCATTTAAGTTGTTTATCCCACATCAGTATAGGCGCATTACTCTTCAAAAAAGAACAAATCTCATTAAACTGATTAGAGAAAGCTGTTATAAATATAGGACCTCTCTTATCACTACCCCTTTTACTGAGAGTGCATTTGGATGGAGCACTATCCTTAGGTAGGAGGTGTTGACGATTCACAGCCTATTAATGCTCGTTATACCCAACATTTCTGGCAACCCCTAGATTTCAATCGACCTTTCAAATATCTACTCTCTTGTAAAAAGTGCTTTCAAGGAAACAGTTGTGTTTTAGACGTATAAACCGCCCCTTTGCTATTTCTTTAAAAACATGCCTAGGGCGGCTGCTTTTTTGATAAAGGAGGGAATTACCTGAAATAGGTTTCCTATACAAGAAAGAACAACAGTCGCTCTTTCCTGATTTGCTGTCAATGCGATATCCAAAAAAATTAACTGCAGTATTCTGCCATTTAAAGGTAAATTAAATACCCATAATATTTTGATTCAGGAATGCTACAAAATATTCAGCTGTAATTGAGTCAGATTTCCAAATAAATAGAAGATCATCTATGTACCTCATATTGTTAAAATTTAAGAATTCTAGGAATTCTAAGAGAATGATGGCTAAAGCCATGTTTCTCACACCAGAGAGGAAAAACCTTCCAAACATTATGATATATCTTTCTTTTAACAGGCTTTCAAGTCTGAGTTATGGTTTCAGCTACATTCTACAATCTGATTGAAAACTTCCCAATGCAAAGACCATTCTCCTGGATGAAGGTATTGATGACTCAGATAGTCTGATTCACAATTTTTCACCCCTGGGATATGAATTGTGGAAATTGAACAAAGATTGTTCTCTGCCCAAGAAATAATCAGAAAAACCTCCTTTATCGCTAGAGTACTATGAATGCCCCTTGGTGATTGATATGCCTTCTGCTCTAACCCAACCACATTAAGATCTAGATTGAGAAAATATATTTTATATTGCTATGTTCTTAACATAGAAAATAATGTAATTTTTATTATTAAAATTATATCTCTATATATATATATCTGATACAAAAATACATGTACTGTATACATTTCTATATATATATAACTGCATTGGAACTGAAAACATGTAATGCAATATTCATTTTTTAAAAAGTGTTTAACTTAACTATGTATTTACTGTAAATATTTGACATTTCAATGTTCTTCCCATAGGGGATTATGTTGTATTTTTTAATAGATATTCCTATGTATATCTGTATATATCTATACCTATATATATTATATATATATATATATATATATATATACACACAGATATATATTTTACCAAAAACCATCATATATATATATATAGAAATATGTATTTATGAATAAATAGAATATTTTCTGCTATGTGAAGAACATTAGAATGTGAAATCATATAATATAAAAGGCCAAGTGTGTTTGTCCAAAGCTGTCATGCGCAGTAGAGACAGCGTGAAGACAAACACACCTGGCCTTAGAGTCTACCTGATCTGCTGTCTGCGGCATGACAACAGTGGGCGTGGCATGGGCGGGATCGGGTGTGACGGGGAGGTGCCAGTCACGGTCGCGCGTGCATGAGAGAGACAGATCAAAAGACGAGAGGGGGAGATAGAGAAAAAGAGAGGGGGAGAGAGCAAAAGAGATGGAAAAGAGAAAAAGAGAGTGGAGAGAGAGCAAAAGAGAGGGTAAGAGAGCAAAATAGAGGGAAGAGAGAGCAAAAGAGAGGGGGGAGAGAGAGCAAAAGAGAGGGGGAGAGAAAGAGAGCAAAAGAGAGGGGGGAGAGAAAAATAGAGGAGGAAAGAGAGAGAGAGCAAAAGAAAGGGGGAGAGATAGCAAAAGAGAGGGGGGAAGAGAGAGAGCAAAAGAGAGGGGGAGAGAGAGAGAGTAAAAGAGAGGGGGAGTGAGGGAGCGCAAAAGAGAGGGGGGAGAGAGAGCAAAAGAAAGGGGGGGGGAGAGAGCAAAAGAGAGGGGGAGAGATAAAGAGAGAGGGGGGAAGAGAGAGCAAAAGACGGGGGGGGGGAGAGAGAGAGAGCAAAAGAGGGGGGGGGAGAGAGCGAAAGAGAGGGGGGGGGAGAGAGAGGGGGGTTGAGAGAGAGGGGGGGAGAGAAAGAGAGAGGGGGGAGAGAGCAAAAGAGAGGGGGGGGGGAGAGAGAGCAAAAGAGAGGAGGGAGAGAGAGCAAAAGAGAGGGGGAGAGAGAGAGCAAAAGAGAGGGGGAGAGAGAGAGCAAAAGAGAGGGAGAGAGAGAGCAAAGGGGGGGGGGAGAGTGAGAGCAAAAGAGAGGGGAGAAAAAGAAAGCAAAAGAGAGTGGGGAGAGAGAGCGCAAAAGAGAGGGGGAGAGAGAGCACAAAAGGGGGAAGAGAGAGCGCAAAAGAGAGGGGGAGAGAGAGCGCAAAAGAGAGGGGGGAGAGAGAGAGTGCAAAAGAGAGGGGTGGAGAGAGAGAAAGCAAAAGAGAGGGCAAAGAGCAAAAGAGAGGGGAGAGAGAGCAAAAGAGAGGGGGAGAAAGAAAGCAAAAGAGAGGGATGAGAGAGAGCAAAAGAGAGGTGGAGCGAGAGAGAGCGCAAAAGAGAGGGGGAGAGCGCAAAAGAGAGGGGGGATAGAGAGCAAAAGAGAGAGGGAGAGAGAAAGCAAAAGAGAGGGGGGTAGAGAGAGCAAGGGGTGGGACCGCTGTACTGCAAAAAATGGCCCATTTAATCGGGCTTTAGGACTAGTATTTAATATTTTATGTCGGGTTAGCACACTTGGTTAAATGCGATCAGGTTTACGGGTGAGTAGGATGTTATTCCCCCCCCCCCCCTTTTTGCGATATTCGAAGTTTGGCTTTTTACAAGCGTCAGGTTAGCATGAGCAAAAACATTTTACTTGCAATGTGCACTGTACTAGACGCACAAAAAAAACATACTTTTAGCATAGTTGGCAAGCGAGCATGAGTGATAATTAACGCAACACTCGTAATCTAGCCCTATGTATTTGAAGTATTGTATTGATTTTGGACAGCTGTTTTTTTCTGTGTTTTTTTATTATAAACATTAATATTTATTTTTCTAAATATAATTATGTTATAAAATATAGTTGCCTCAATTTTATAGTGTTACATAAATGCATAATCTTTAACTTTGCAAAGTTAAAGGGACATGAAACCCCTTTTTTTCAGATAGAGCATGCAATTTTAAATAACTTTCCAAAATATTTATATTATCTCATTTGTTTCATTCTCTTTGTATCTTTTGTTAAAAAGTATACCTCAGAAGCTGTTGATTGATTGCTGCACAAATATGCCTTTGATTGGCTTTCAGCCATCTTCCGGAAGTGCATTACTGCTCCTTAAACAAAGGATACCAAGAGAATGAAGCAAATTAGATAAAAGAAGTAAATTGGAAAGTTGATTAAAATTGTATGAGCTACCTGAATCATAAAAGAAAATTTGGGTTTCGTGTCCTTTATGCCGTCATGTAAAAATTTGAAGTGTGGCTCCTGACTTTGATAACATAATTATATTTAAAATAAATATTAATAAAATAAAAAAGAACACAGAAAAAAACAGCTTTTTAAAATCTAAACAATACTTAAAATAATATGCTCTATACAACAAAATGCATATAATTCAAACATTGTACATACATATGATGCTCCTCTAAACTATTAACTCCTTATATGCCCTTACCTCCAGCGCATCCTAACACTGCTACAATATTAACCCCTATTAACCTAATTACCCCTAACCTATTAACCCCTAAACACCACATATCCACCATCTCAATAAACCCCCTAACATATTAGCCCCTGAACCCCCACAATCCCTCATAGCAAATTAACCGTACACTATTGAACTTCCTAACTACTAACCCCCCAAGACCCCTAACTTAGCAACCACTAAGTTACAAAAAAATACTAGCATTACAAAATATAAAAAACACATAACCAAAAAAAACAAAAAAAACTACCAAACAAAAAACAAAAAAAATCCAGTAAAGCCCTTTCTTAAAACTAAAGTCCCCTTTAAAAAAACGCCCATCCCAAAATCTAAAAACACTATACTAACACTCAAACCTACTCTTAAATTTGTCAGGCAGTGCCCTAGTTGTAGTTATTATCTCTTTTACATAAAAAAATGCCTATACCAAAACCAAAGCAACCCCCCCCAAAAAAAAACTATCTTTAAAAAACAATTAAGCGCTTTTCCTAACCCTTATCTAAACCCTCTTCCCCCAAAAAAACATAATGCTAATCCCCACATTTTCCACTCACCATACTTGAATCTGACTTAAATGTGGGCTGCTGCTTCTCCAAGGTGGCGCTCCTCTTCCATTTTCATACATGGTGGCGCTCTACTGGGGTTTTCTTCTCCCATCTTCCATTCAATGCTTCTTTTCTTCTTATCTTCCGTCTGACGTCCTCTTCATGAGGTTACCGCCGCAAACTTAAGCTTGACTATGAGGTTCCCCCTTATATAAGAATGCCCTTGCATTTCTATTGGCTGATTTTTAAATTCTTAGTCCAATCAACCAATAGAAAAAGCTTTCATTCTATTGGCTGATTGGACTAAGAATTCAAAAATAATTTAATACATCATTAAGAATGGTCATGAAACAACAACTATTTTATAACCTTGATTAAAAATACAAGAAGTACATTTCACAGTAGCATATCATGTTTCTATCATTTTTTTAATAAAACTATATTTATTAACATAAAATAATAAAGCATTACATTAAAATTAATATATGTATTAAGAAATCTAGTAGAGCATTACTCTTTCTACTACCTTTATTGATAGACATCCTAATAGCAAAACTATGAAGCATGAAGAAAGTGAATAAATTATTAAGTGTCATTAGCTGATGCACCTTTATGCAATGTGAACTTCAGATAGAGAGACTTATACCATAAAGCAGTGGCGTCACTAGGGTTGGTGTCACCCGGTGTGGTAAGTCATGGTGTCACCCCCCCCAGAAAGCAGACACACTCAAAAACACAGGCAAACACACATACAAACACTCAGACACACTTAAAAACATACTCAGATGCACACACAAACACTCGGAAACACACTCAGACACACACACAAAAACACTCACACAAAAACACTGAGACACACAAAAACTCAGACACACACATACAAAATATGTAAAATGCACTGCATTAATTATGAAGCTCATGCCTAGAGCTGCTCCCTGGCTCAGCAGAACATAAAATGAAAGATAAACAGAGCACTCTAAAATAAATCACTGAAGAAAAGGTTTAGGCGCGCAAACTATGAAAATTCTGCTCTCTGACTCTGTTCCAAGTCTGTCAGTGCACAGCCCTGGGCCGCATGTCACTGAGCAGTGAGCACAGATAGGAAGGCAGGTTTAGGCTAGCAGCGCAACTTTGCAAGCCCCACGGCACACCCACAACATTCATAGTAAAATTGGGCAGGGGAGGAGCAAAGTACAAACAAGCAAAAGCAGCCGGGAAAACTATTTGTTGAAATTGCAGCACTGGCTCAAGGGGCAAAAAAATTGTGTGTCTACAACTTCCCCAGTCCCACTAATGTTCACAAATGCCAGCCTCTAATAAAATAATCTATGCATCTCAACATTGTATTTCTTTGAATTTCAATAAAATTTAAAAAAAAAAAAATTTTTTTTTTGGTGTCACCCCCTGGAGGGTGTCACCCGGGTGCGGCCCGCACCCCCCGCACCCCCCTAGTGACGCCACAAAGGTTATTTTAAACAGGAGTTGAGTAAAACAGAGAGGTCAGAAGCTTGGTCAGTATGATAATGGGAATAGACAATGGAGATTAGCCATAGTAAGAGAGAGGAGGGGAAATACAGTTAAATTAAGTTATTGCAGTTGGGATAATATCTGTGGCTGCTTAAAATAAGAACTTTCTAGACAAACTAAAAGGTTTTAAAAGCTTTCTAACACTGCATTAAAGCTGCTGGTTGATTGGATTGATATTGATTGATATTTGAAATTAAGAATATTTTGAAAGGAAGTATCATAATTTAAGGCAGAATAAAATACAAAGCAAAATGCAATGTTTTTGGAGTGGTATAACTCATAATTCTCTATATTGGTATTATTATTATTATTCTTTATTTATAAAGTGCCAACAGATTCTGCAGCACTGCCCATGGGTACAAGGATAGAAGTACAACAGAGAAATAATACAATAAAAGACAAAATTTTACAGACAGATACAGGGGGAATTGAGGGCCCTATTCCCGTGGGAATTACAATCTAGATGGGTAGGTGGATGGGAAACAGGAGGTGGGGACTGCAAAGGTGAGATGAGGGCAACTGTTGGGTTAGTGAAGTTCATTTGTTAATGAGTTGAGTGATAGGCTTCCCTGAACAAAAAGGTCTTTAGGGAACGTTTAAAGGAGAAGAGGTTAGGGGAGAGTCTGACGGCTCAAGAAAGTGCGTTCCAGATGGTTGGTGCCGCATGAGAGAAGTCCTGTAGTCTAGCATGAGAGGAGGTGATGGTAGAGGACGCAAGGAGTAGGTCATTGTTGGATCTTAGGGGGCAGGCTGGAGTATATTTGTTGATGAGTGAGGACAGGTAGGGTGGGGCAGCATTGGTGAGGGCTTTGTAGGTCAGGGGAGATAGTGGTGCCGTGAACAGTGATGGAAAAATTAGAAACTGTAGTAGAGTTAGAGGGGGGGATTAGAAGTAGTTCGGTCTTGGCCATGTTTATTTTTAGGTGGTGAGAGGCCATTGTTATGGTATATTGTTATGTGAGATATACTGTTATGTGAGGCCAGGCATAAGGGGCAAGACCAAGGCAGAGCCAAGCATTTCACATTTCTGGGCAGATCAGAACTGTGAACAAAAATCTGGTGTGGGATTTGGGTGGGTCAAGGTTTAAAAAAAAAAAAAAAAAAAAGGTGTCAGGAAGAAAAGAATTAAGGATAGTAAGATCTCTTGTTTAGAAATTGCAGAACCATTTCATTTGCATTTGCTTCTATTTTTTAATCAGTTTACCAATTGTATCTTTTTTTTTGACAGCCTTTCAAACATAGAAGCAATGAAACTAATCAGGGAGAGACTGCATAGATAAATGCTTAATCATATTTATTTTTTTATGATACAGACTGTACAAATACAATCATCATCATGATATCCTTGGTTGAAACTTAGCTTCTTAATGTGAGACATACCGAGGTAGGCACAAAAGCATGCACTTGTCTTGAACACTATGTGACAGCAATGTTTGCAACTATGTTTGTAACAATGTTATAAATGACATCCGTATGCTCCTGTTCATATCTCTGTATGCTCTCATGGAGCTAAGTTTAACCAATGAAAACCAAGTGAAAGACATTTAATTACAGATTTAAATTTGAAAATATTTTTTTATAATATCAAGCTCTTTCTAAATCATGAAACATTAAACTGCATTCACTAGCATTGTCGCACCACTATTTTACATATTATACAATGCTAAACAAAATATTGATTTAAAATATCATGTTACCAAATACATTGGGACACTTATAATGCAAAATTAAAATCTAAAATGAATTAAACTTGCATTTCATTGTGAGATATGTTTTAGTGTATTTCTTTCCATATTCAGAAATATAAGTAATGATATAATGGGGCCTAATTATCACTGTGCGAGCGGACATGATCCGATATTGCGGATCATATCCGCTGTACATCGATAAATGCCGACAGCATACACTCTCGGCATGTATCATTGCACCAGCAGTTCTTGTGATCTACTGGTGCAACGCCACCCCCTGCAGATTCGCGGCCAGGGGGTGTCAATCAACCTGATCGTATTGGATCGGGTTGATTTCCGGCGATATCTCTCTGCCGCCTCAGAGCAGACGGACAGGTTATGGAGCAGCGGTCTTTAGACCGCTGCTTCATAACTTGTGTTTCTGGCGAGCCTGAAGAAGCTTGATAAATAGGCCCCATAGAGTTTTTGGTGTACAAAAATCCCTTTAATAAGAGATCTTGCACTTCTCAGAGGTCTCCCTTTTAGGTCAGACAGGCACAGAGCTTTGATCAACCTAAACCAGAAAGTCATGAACGTATATACAAACACAAGCACATGAACAATATTTGTAAGCACAGATACCCATCACCAGATCTATTTTGGAAGCTGAAAACATTTTTTTTACAAGATAATTAGTATATAGTATATTTGAAGACTAGAGAATACAGTAGCAACAACGTATGCAGCACTATATATAAGAATATAATTTCTATACTATAAAACAATACATTAGTACAATCTCTTTGGTAAAAGAACCCAGGATTCTTATCAGTACACATCTAGAGTCTGAGCTTATATTCAAAGAGTTTTTGAGCATCAGAGCTGACAAATTCTGGTTAGGCAATTACACTGATGGGTGCTCAGCAAATACAGCCCCCTTTCAAAGGTGGGGGCTTGTGCTGTTCTGCAGAATCTGCTTAGCTATTGATATAATTCTGTCCAGAGCAGTAGATGAATTTTGAAGAGGAAAAAAACATGGAGATGAATCATCTCTAGAAAGAAGCTACATGCACAGATTGGGCGTCCGGAGGCGGAATTTTGGCTGCAGTCCTCTTTATATGGGATACTGCAGCAGCAGCAGCAGAGATCTGACAGCTCGGAGAAAACAAATGGTGCTGCAGAAATGGTTGTGCAACCTCTTCTCTGTCACTGCCTGTGAGAAGAACATTGCCAAGCTGCTGTTTGCCCAAAAGAGAGTAATTCAGAGCTCATTGGGATCAACATAATCCTCTTGTTTTCTCTGTAAGTCTCTTTAATAAGGACACATGACCTACAAAGCAGCTGTATATTGGTGCAACCACCTTTGGCCTGAAATTGAGATAATTTCCTTGAAGATGCCAAACATGGGGCATGATGATATCTGAGGATGTGCTGGGAATTTGCCCTTTCAACTTGTTTCAGGCCTGACAGCTGCGAGGTTAGTGTACTATTTAAAGTCTGTGTAACTTTCAGCTCTGAGATTCTACAAATGTGTTCTCAACTGTAATTATCAGTTTTCAGTCCTTTCTTAAAATATGTTTTCTCAGCACAGCCAGATTGGTCAGTTCTTCAAAGCCCTTAATTAATTCCTCATGACTATAAATAGAACTAACCTTAATGAGGTACCAATCCTAAGTCAATAAGACAGCTAGACATTTAAGAAGGCCAACATATTTTAAGAAAACCAGAAGTACGTTCCTATACATTTGTTATTTGTTTATAAAATGTGTTTATCTGAAAGACAGCAACATATTTCTCTGCCAGAGTGACCTAGAAAAAAGAAATGTATAGAGACATAAACAGAATAGCAGAACCATACTATTTTTAGGCTGTTTAACAAAAGGCTGCTTTAGCTTTTTGTTTTTAGATTGGCATCTCTTTAGACTTCATAATTGCCAGTTTCTGAGCACATGGAACCACTGACTGGTGTGCCCAGTTCATGCACTTGATTGATAGGTGGGTATATACAAATGAATGGCTGCCTAGACTCCTTAGGGCCAATGCAGAAGGTGCCAATACTGCAATTTAAAACATTCTAAAAACAGGCTTTTTTTTACTTCAAAATAGCCTCTTTACTGCAACGTTTTTTTTGCTTTTTTAATACAGCCCCGCACATGCTAATCGCTTTTATGTAGTTTAAGATCCTTGGTTAACACATTTTCTATAATATAGAACTAACTGATTATATTTATCTGAGGTAATTTCTCTTTCAATGGTTTCTGATGAAGTATTATCTTGGAATGAAACGTCCCCTGTATTGTATATATCATTCCTCCCAGAGAGATTAAAGGGACATGAAACCCATATTTTTCTTTCATTATTCAGATAGAGAATGCCATTTTAAACAATGTTCCAATTTAATTCTGTTATCAATTTTGTGCATTTCTCTTGGTATCTTTTATTGAAGGTGCAGCAATACACTACTGGAAGACAGCTGAGCATATTAATAAGCCAATGGAAATAGACATATATGTGCAGCCACCAATCAGAAGTTAGCTTCCAGCTTCTGAGCCTACCTAGGTATCCTTTTCAGCAAAGGATACTAAGAGAGCAAATTAGATAATAGAAGTAAGTGGAAAAGTTGTTTAAAACTGTATGCTCGATCTGAATCATGAAAGATAACATTTGGATTTCATGTCCCTTTAACACTGCATTATGCCTCATGCACTTGTGCTGTTCAAATATCTGGAAAAAAAATAACTTCTGAGGTGTTGAAAGTGTATAATTTAATTGACTGTTTTATGGAAAATAAAACATGTACGGGCAGATTCTAAAATTCCCTCTCATCCTCATTCCTCATGAAAATCACTTAATACTTAAACTTTTTGTAATTCAGATTGAGCATACAATTTTAAAAAATCAACTTACTTTATTAAATGTAATTCTTTTTTCTTTTGCTATCCTTTGTTAAAAACATAGCTCTTTTGCATGAAAGCATATTGAGATAGTGCCATTTTAAGTATGTTTGAGATAAAAACCAGAGCGTTAGAATAGCACAGTGTATACCCACCAATCAGATGCTGTGTTTTCTCTAAATACTGCACCAGAATCATTATCATGCAGAAAAAAATGAAAACTGTGGTGAAATGCTGTGACTAAATAACACTTACATATTATGTAATGGAATATTCCTTTAAAATTGCATTCTTATTCTGCCATAAGTAGGGTCATCAAATATGTTAGCTCCTTTGTTATATATCATTGATGCAACTTCTAAATTTCCTATATCAGCCTAAGTTTTTGCATTGATTTACCATAAATATGGTCATGAGAGTGCAGAAAGTAAGTCTGTGATATTGCTGTTATGTGTAGTACATTAATGAAAGAATATACGTTGCAATGATAAAAATATATACATTAAAAGTGCATACACTGAACATATGCAAAACAGCACATACTTAGATAAGTGATGGAAAATTAGTTACATAAGAAGGAGGGGTGTTGACTCATCATATGAAGCCCCTTTAGTCTATCAGACTCATGGCCAGGGCCAGAGCCAGGGCTAGTGCTAAGATGTTTGTCTACCCAGGCAAAGATACATTTTGCGCCCCCCCCCCCCCCCCGCCAATGAAATTATACTGCTTCTTTACCAAATGTTTTAGTGATGGTTAACCAGCTATAGATAACTATTTTATCTATAATGATCGGGAAAATAGATTTCTTTCATACAGGTAGTGAGAGTCCACAATCCATTATTCCCGGGAATTAGTCTTCCCTGCCACTAGGAGGAGGCAAATATTCCCAAACCCAAAGAGTTTATAAAACCCCTACCACCTCACTGGAGCTCTTGTCTTTGCCTTTGCTGGAGGAAGGTGAAGAATGAAGACGTGCAGTTGGATTCTTCAATGAGAGAGGGGTTCTCAGATTGAGTTGAGGCTCATTTTCCCTCAGAGTACAGTTTTTGGCGGAGGTATATATTTGAAGTATGGGTAGTGGCATATTTTTCACCTGTTGGGATTTAGTCACAAGCCTTTTACTGGTATCGTAGGGATTTGTCCTTTGCTTCCTCCTGTTGAGTCGTCAGTATACTTGTATTCCAGATCCTCTGCCTGTTAGGTTTCAGCACTGGTTTTGGCTTCCTACTGATTTCCTCCAGTAGTAGGGTGCCTATTTGTAAATACTATATATTTTTAATATTTGGCACTCTATAAGCCTCTTAGGTCCTTTTATTATATATTTGTTATATATGTAAATAGCCTTGGGACCAGTGTTCCCTCTAAGGCAGTCCAGCAGTGAAACAGTTAATAAGAGAACTATACCTTGCAGTCTGCACGGCACAGTTTTTACAAATTGCAGAATGTGGTTACCTTATTAACTGTTTTACTGCTGGGCTGTACACAAAACTGTCCTCAGAGGGAACACTGCTTGGGACAGTTTTTTATTTTGGTAATTCCAGTTTTAAAAATACTTTTTAGGTATTTTTAACACACGTCAATTTTTTTCGCATGTATATTTTTTAACACTCGCTTGCATTTTTTGTGCATATATTTTAAAACGCTTACTGTTTTTTTGCGCGTATGTTTTTTGAAGCACATCTTTTTTAACGCGCAATGGCTTGCAGGCTTGCCTGCGTTGGCTTGATAGCATACATAGTTTTGGCATCTGTTCCCAAAGTGGATGGGGCCATTTCAACTTTGGCTAAATGTACTACTATTCCTTTCTAAGATAGCTCTTCCTTTAAAGACTTTTTAGATAGGAAGTTAGAATCCTTCCTTAGAAGGGCTTTTCAGCAAGCATAATATCTTTTTACACCAGCAGTTTCTATTACTGATGTGGTTGCTGCTGCTTCTTTTTGGGTAGATAGTCTTGCTGAGCAGTTTTCTGAGGAATCTGCTAATATAGATTTTTAAAACCTTTTGGAGTTGCTTAAGTTGCTAATGTTTCATTTTTTATGCTGTTTTAGACATCATTAAGATTAATGCTAAAATTTTCTCTTTTTAGTATTTTCCAGAAGGACTTTGGTTAAAATCTTGGTCTGCTGGTATGTTTTTTAAATCCAGGCTTTTATCACTTTCTTTTTAGTGAAATATATTGTTTGAGTCTAGTTTGTATTCTATTATCTCTACAGTGACTGGAGGTAAATAGGCTTTTTAAATTTAAAACTTCTAATCGTTTTCATCCTTCTCATCAGTACAGGACATGGAAATCTGATTCCTCCACTCAGAAATAAGTTTTCTCTTGTATCTTCTGGAAGCCAAGTTCTATCTTGTTCATGTCTAAGCAGTCTATGAAATCTAGTCCCTTATCCAAGTCTGCATGAATATGCAGCGCTTTGATCCAGAGGCTCTGGTAGAGGGGAGGTAACACCTTTTTCAGAAAGTTTGGTTTCAGTCAGTTCAGAATCCCTGGGTTCTAAATTTATTTCTATTAAGGTTATCTAATTGGTTTAAGAGTAAGGCTTCCTAGGGGAAGGTTTTTCCTGTCCCATATTCCAAGGAATCCTGTAACAGGGAATGGTATTTTATTCCATCCTGTTTATTGTTCCAAAGAAGGAGGGAATTTTCAGACGAATTCTGGATCTAAAGGCTCTGAACAATTTTCTCAGAGTTTCTTCTTTCAAAATGGAAACTATGCAAACTATTCTGCCTTTTGTTCAGCAAGATCAGTTTATGTCCACAATAGATTTAAATGATTCTTACCTTCATGTACCAATTCACCGGGAACATTATTATTATTATTATTATTATTATTATTATTATTATTATTATTATTATTATTATCAGGTATTTATAAAGTGCCAGCAGATTACGTAGGGCTATACAAGAAATAATGGAACATTACATGGACATTATCAGTTTTTAAGGTTAGCCTTTCTAGACAAGCAATTTCAGTTTGTTGCTCAGTTTGTTGCTCAGTTATTTTTCTGGGGTTCAGATAAATTCAGTTTCTATGAGACTTCCTTTGACAGGTCAAAGAAGGTTAAAGCTAGTGTCTCCTTGTCTAAACATGCAGTCTCTCTCTTTTCCATTGGTAGATCTCTGTATGGAGGGTCTAAGTTTTGTGATTTCGGCTTCAGATGCTATTGAGTTTTCTCATTTCCACATGAAGCCTCTTCAGCATTTTATGCTTCAGCATTGGTGCAGGGATCATACTCAGATATCGCAAAGGATTCATCAGCTTATTATTTAATGGGCTTCTTTTGTTCTTCCTACTTGGTCTCTGATCTCTACAGAAGTCTTTTGGGTTGGGGGGCCGTCTGGAGGTCTCAGAGAGCACAAGGGGTTTAGTCTCCTCGGGAGGCAAGGTTACCAATAAATGTTCTAAAAGTGCGATTTTCAGACCACTTCAGAGTTTGTTTCTGTTGGAAAGGGAGTCTTTTCTCCATTTTCAGAAGACAATATTATAGCAGTGGCCTATTTTAATCATCAGGGGGAACTCACAGTTCCCTATCAATGAAGGAAGTATCTTGAAATCTTTCTTGGGCAGAAGTCAATTGCGGTCTAATTTCGACTGTTCATATTCCGGTAGTAGACAATTGGGAAGTTTATTTTTTTCAGTTGTCAGTCACAACATCCAGGAGAATGGTCTCTCCACCCAGATGTTTTCAATCAGATAGTGGGGCCTCCCAGATATAGATCTGATGGGTTTTTGGTTAATCTACAAACTTCCCAGGTACTGTGCGACATCTAGGGATCTGGGATGCTCTAGTGGCTCAATGGTCATTTTAACTAGAATATGTTTTTCCTCCTCTGGTTCTGCTTCTCAGAGTGATTACCAGGATAAGGCAAAAGGAGGCATCAGTAATTCTGATTGCTCCAGCTGTGTCTCCCAGAGTTTGGTATGCAGATCTGTTTCAGATGTCCAGTTGCCCTCCTTGGCCATTTCTTCTGAGGCCAGACCTTCTGTCTCAAGGTCCATTTTTCCATCCAGATCTCCAGTCTCTAAGCTTAATAGCATGGAGATTGAACAATTAGTTCTTAGGCTGAGAGGGTTTTTGGATTGAGACTCTGATACAGGCTCATAAGTCTTTGGACAGGTAGATTTATCATAAGGTCTGGAGGGCCTTTATTTCTTGATGTGTGTATCATTGTTTTTCCTGGCATTCATTTAGAATTCCTAGGATTTGCAGTTTTTGCAAGATGGTTTGGATAAAGGTTTATCCGCCAGTTCTTTGAAAGGTCAGATTTCTGTTCTTTCAGTTTTGTTCCACAAGAAGATTGCAAATCTTCCTGACATTCATGGTTTTTAAAGATTAAAACCTGTAATTAAAAGAATTTCTCCTCCTTGGAATCTACATTTTGTTTTAAAGATTTTGCAGGCTTCTCCATTTGTGCCTATACATAAAGTGGATATTAAGCTTCTTTCTTGGAAGGTTCTGATTCTTTTGGCTATCTCTTCTGCTAGAAAAGTTTCTGTATTGTCTGCTCTTTCATGTGACCCTCCTTATCTAATTTTTCATCGGGATATGGCAATTTTACGGACCAAGTTTGACTTCTTACCTAAGGTTATGGGACATATTTATCAAGCTCTGTATGGAGCTTGAGGCCCCTTGTTTCCGGTGAGCCTTCAGGCTCACCGGAAACAGAAGTTATGAAGCAGCGGTCTAAAGACCGCTGCTCCATAACTTGTCCGCCTGCTCTGAGGCAGTGGACAGAAATCAACCCGATCGAATACGATCAGGTTGATTGACACCCCCTGCTCAGCCGCAAATCTGCAGGGGGTCGGCATTGCACCAGAAGTTCACAAGAACTGCTGGTGCAATGATAAATGCCCAACAGCAAATGCTGTCGGCATTTATCGATGTGCAGCGGACATGATACGCTACTTCGTATCATGTCTGCTCGCACATTGGTAAATATACCCCTATGTCTTCAGACAATATTCTTTGTGTCCTAATCCCAAGAATTCTTTGGGAGACTTCTTCATAGTTTGGATGTTCTTAGGGCATTAAAGAATTGTGTTGATGCTACTAAGGATTTCAGACAAACTTCTAGTTTGTTTATTAATTATTTTGGCTCTAGGAAAGGGCAGAAACTTTTGATCCATAAAGCTTACTTGGAGGCAGGCCAGCCTCCACCTAAACGGATTACTGCTCATTCTACCAGATTAGTTCCAACTTCTTGGGCTTTTAAGAATGAGGCTTCAGTTGACCACATTTGCAAGGCAGCTATTGGTCTTCTTTGCATTCTTTCACTAAATTCTACCATTTTGATGTTTTTGCTTCTTCTGGGGCAGCCTTTTTTAGGAAAGTCCTTAAGGCAGTTGTCTCAGGTTAATTTGTTTTTTCCTTTGGGTGATTTTAAGTGCATTTAAAAAAAAATTGAGTATTGCCCTTTGGGTTCTTTTGGGGTTGTAGATCTAGTTTCTCTGTGAAAAAAGATGTTCTTTATTGCCCGCCTTTTATGTCTTATTACCCATGGACTCCACAGCTTGGGTATTAGTTCCCAGGAGTAATGGATCATGGACTCTCACAACCTGTTTGAAAGAAAACATAATTTATGCTTACATGATAAATTAATTTCTTTCATTGTGGTGATAGTCCCCAAGTTCTTACCCTGTGTTTTTTTAGGTGTTGGTTTATTTTTTGAGCAAATCCTTTTTTTCTCT
>NC_069499.1:960956861-961004361 GCF_027579735.1 Bombina bombina
ACTTACAAAGAGCAAGCACTAAATGTGTTGTAAGACCAGGCTGGATCATCTTAGTTGCCCAGCAAACTAACCACTGGCTCTTCTAGAATCACTAAAACAAAGACAAATGTGCCTCATGTTGCAATAATGATGAAACAATGAAAATCAGTGTAACATGTAAAACTGAATGCTCACAGATGGGGAGCACTTAATAGGTGCTACAGAAACAGACCACTGTCTCCCTCAGGGTACTCCTTTGCATCTGGATAAAGCAGCAAGGGTAAAAGACAGGATATGTGTTTTCAAAAAAGCTAAATATTTCATTGAAAGCAAAAAGTTCTTCCATGTTCCGGTAGTCAGTTTTCTGGATCACTGAGAGGACCCAGCCTGCTCCAACAGCACCAGATAGCAGGGGCAGAACAATTTTGCTTCTAGGCCCCCCAGCAAATGTTGCAGCGGAGCGGCCTTGCAAGATGCGCTGTGCATACTGGTTGTGATGCGGCCCTGAAAAGCTGGACAGGCGGCGGGCCAGTTCATTAATTAATTAGCTTTTAATATTTATTTTATAATACATATATATTACTGAATGTTATTAAACTATTATTAAACTATTTTTAGTATCATTTAAAAAAAATCCATATTGTCATTGTGAGCATAGTCATAAGATATCTCAATTTGTTCAGTATATCCTGGGGCATCAAAATTATACTCACCATTAAAATCTCCTCTTTGTGGAAACAGGCTATCGTTTGACTTTTTTTTTTGTAAACACAGTGAAGGTGTTTCAAGAACAAGCACTAATTGCTGCTATTTGTTAAAAGCTGTAATAACATGTTGATAAATAAATAGCTCTTAGTGTTACCACAATATTCATGAGATACAAAACTATCTATTAGTATAATGGCCTCATAATCTTGGAAATGAGCCATGTTAATTAAAGATGTTAGCAACTACACATTACTGAGTGGGTTAAAGGACAATAGTGTAACCCTCCTACAAAGGTGGTAACAGCTAAATTTAAAGGGACATGAAACCCATATTTTTTTTTTCTCATGATTTATGCAGAGCTTGCAATTTTAAACAACTTTCTAATTTACTTCAATGATCTAATTTGCTTCATTCTCTTGATATCCTTTGCTGGAAAGCATACCTAGATAGGCTCAGTAGCTGTTGATTGGTAGCTGCACATAGATGCCTTGTGTGATTGGCTCACCCATGTGAATCACTATTTCAACAACAAAGGATATCTAAAAAATAAAGCATATTAGATAATAGAAGTAAATTAGAAAGTTGTTAAAAATTGTGTTCTCTACCTGAATCATGAAAGCAAAATTTTGGGTTTAGTGTCCCTTTAAATGGAAGTTGGTGTGCTTAAACTCTGCAAATGGGTTAAACACTTAGACAAAGTTCTGCTTGGGAGCAACAGCTGGCCTCAAACATATTAAAACTGGGCACACATGGGAGCTGGTTACAAGACAGAACAGAATATACTAGAACTGCAGGAAAGATCTGAAGATATCTGCAGAAAATACTAATTTAATCATAACCAAGTTCACAACCTCTAGGAGACAGGCTGTAAGAAAGCAGCATTTGCCAGGTTCAACAAAGTTGAATTTAACTTTTATACACCTTTAATTCAGATCTGGATATTGTAACCCACACAGCCTATGAAAAACAGGGTTTTTTTTTTGTTGAGAGGCCAGGAGACATGGGCTTACTGCAAAGAAGCCAGGAGAAATAGACTTCCCGCTGAGAGGCCAGGAGAAACAGACTTATTACTGAGAAGTCAGGAGAAATAGACTTATTACTGAGAATTCAGGAGAAATAGACTTACGTATGAGAGGCCAGGAGACACAGATTATTACTGAGAAGTAAGGAGAAACTGACTTACTGCTGAGAGGTCAGGAGACATATGCTTACTGCTGAGAGGCCAGGAGACACAGGCTTACTGCTGAGAGGTCAGGAGGCAGATGCTTACTGCTGAGAGGCCAGGAGACACAGGCTTACTGCTGAGAGGTCAGCAGACAGATGCTTACTGCTGAGAGATCAGGAGACAGAGGCTTACTGCTGAGAGGCCAGGTGACACAGGCTTATTGCTGAGAGGCCAGGAGACACAGGCAAGTCTGGGAATAAAAATCAGGTCTGGATAAAGTTGAAGATCAGCCCTATTTTCTGTTGAGTCCATAGAATGCACACACCCCATTTTTCTCAAGTCAATTGCTGGGATACTTCTTTACCCCTATTTTTTCCAAATTCAATTATATTAGTAAGTAATAAAAAATGCCAGATTGTTGTTATATATACACCCTACTGTTCAATTTCATTCATGACTCCCCTTCACAGTATGAATTTTTTTTTACCTATATACTGATCTGGAGAAGACTCTCAAAACAGTGTGTCACTCTGTCTTATAGTGTTACTTGACTAGGTGCTAGAAACCATTCAAAGAAGGGTCACTAAATGGTACATGGTCTAGAAAATAAAACTTACAAGGAAATACTTTGCAACCTTAATACTTAAAGCTCAGAAAAGAAAAGAGGCGTGATACAGCATCACCTCACCAGCAGCACTACCCCCTTAAATTTTAGCATCGCCAGCCCCAGCTGCTGCAGCCCACCAGAAAATCTCTTGGTATCCTTGGTGGACCAGTCCGATCTTGGACACAGGCTTACTGCTGAGAGGCCAGAAGACTGAGGCTTACTGCTGAGAGGCCAAGAGACACAGGCTTACTGCTGAGAGGCCAGTAGACAGAGGCTTACTGCTGAGAGCCCAGGAGACAGAGGCTTACTGCTGAGAAGCCAAGAGTCACAGGCTTACTGCTGAGAGGCCATGAGACACAGGCTTACTGCTGATAGGTCAGGCGACAGAGGCTTACTGCTGATAGGCCATGAGACACAGGCTTACTGCTGAGAGGCCAGGAGACACAGGCTTACTGCTGAGAGGCCATGAGACACAGGCTTACTGCTGAGAGGCCAGGAGACAGAGGCTTACTGCTGAGAGGCCACGAGACACAGGCTTACTGCTGAGAGGCCAGGAGACAGAGGCTTACTGCTGAGAGGCCATGAGACACATGCTTACTTCTGGGATGCCAGGAGACAGAGGCTTACTGCTGAGAGGCCATGAGACACAGGCTTACTGCTGGGAGACCAGGAGACAGAGGCTTATTGCTGAGAGACCATGAGACACAGGCTTACTGCTGGGAGGCCAGGAGACAGAGGCTTACTGCTGAGAGGCCATGAGACACAGGCTTACTGCTGGGAGGCCAGGAGACAGAGGCTTACTGCTGAGAGGCCATGAGACACAGGCTTACTGCTGGGAGGCCAGGAGACAGAGGCTTACTGCTGAGAGGCCATGAGACACAGGCTTACTGCTGGGAGGCCAGGAGACAGAGGCTTATTGCTGAGAGGCCATGAGACACAGGCTTACTGCTGGGAGGCCAGGAGACAGATGCTTACTGCTGAGAGGCCATGAGACACAGGTTTACTGCTGGGAGGTTAGGAGACAGAGGCTTACTGCTGGAAGGCCAGGAGACAAAAACTTAGTGCTGAGAGGTTAGGAGAAACTGCTGGGAGGCCAGGAGACAAAAACTTAGTGCTGAGAGGTTAGGAGAAACCAACTTAGCGCTGAGAAGTCAGGAGACAGAGACTTACTGCTAAGAAGCCAGGAAACACAGACTTACTGCTGAGAGGCCAGAAAACACAGACTTACTGCTGAGAGGCCAGGAGACACAGATTTACAATTGAGAAGCCAGGAGACACAAACGTACAGCTGAGAGGCCAGTAAAAACAGACTTGCTGCAGAAAGGCCAGGAGACACTGGTTTTCTGATGAGAGGCCAGGAGAAACAGGCTTGCTGCAGAGAGGCCAGTAGTAACAGACTTGATGCTGAGAGGCCAGGAGATTCAGGCATGGAGAAGTGTGGTTAGGGGAACCAGACATGCTGCTGAGATGCCAGGAAATCAAGACTTGCTGTAGAGAGACAGAGCATGTGGATTAGCTGTGGAGAAGAGGCCAGGGAAACAGATTTGCAGCTGAAAGGCCAGGAGACACAGACTTGCTACATATAAGCCAGGAGACAAAGACTTGCTACTGAGGGGCCCTAAATCACAGGTTTGCCGCTGAGAGGCCAGTATAATAGATTTGCTGCATAGAAGACAGGAGAAACAGTTGCTGCTGAAGTGCCAGTAGAGACAGACTTATTTTTCTGAAGCCAGAAGACACAGACTTGCAGGAGAGAGGCCAGCAAACACAGAGTTACTGCTGAGAGGCCATGGGTCATATAGGTTTGCTGCAGAGAGGCCAGAAGAAAAATACTTATTTCTGTGAAACCAGAAGACACAGACTTGCAGGAGAGAAGCCAAGTAAAACATACTTACTGCCGAAAGGCCAAGAGTCATAGGTTTACTGCAGAGAGGCCAAGAGAAACAAACTTACTGCTGAGAGGCCAGGGGGAAAAGATGTGCTGCATAGGCAGGGGCAGCGGGCTTATCACATTTAATATTAGTGCAAACAGAAATGGTTCAGCCTGATAGTTAATAAGGCTGGAAACATATCACAATAGTTTAACTATAAGGGAAAAAGTTAATCGTCTACTCAATATAAAATATATGAAAAAGATAAGTATTTTTCCAGAGCAAATTGCTACAAGTGCAGGGCTAGTGTACTAAGGGACATTACCAGCCCTGTACATAAAATTCAGTGCAACATAGAAAAATGCTATAAAATAACTAAGGGTATTTACAATAATGTTTTGGTGCTGCCTGGATAGACATATAGGGGTCAATTTATGTAAGTGAGAGCAGACATGATCCGATATAGCGTATCATGTCCGCTGCACATAGATAAATGCCGACAGCATACGCTCTTGTGAACTGCTGGTGCAATGCCGCCACCTGCAGATTTGCGGCTAATCGGCCGCTAGCAGGGGGTGTCAATCAACCAGATCGTATTCAATCTGGTTGATTTCTGTACGCAGCCTCAGAGCAGACCGCTGCTTCATAACTTCTGTTTCTGGCGAGCCTGAAGCCGCCTACACCTTTGTCAGAGTTAACCTACACTCCCCCGGCACCACCCAGCTAACTCCCCCTGACCCCCTACACCTACATCACACCTAACCTACACACTCCTGGAATGCCCAGCTAAGTCCCTTATGTAATTTCTAACCTACACTCCTCCGGCACCACCCAGCTAACTCCCCCTGACCCCCTACACCTACGTCACGCCTAACCTACACACCCCTGGAACTTCCAGCTAAGTCCCTTACGTAATTTCTAGCCTACACTCCCCTGGAACGCCCCAGCTAACTCCCACATACTGCCTACTGTCTAAAAAAATACCTAACTATAATAAACTATACTAAATAGTAAACCGCCCCATTATAACTATGAAGCTATGTTGCTGACCACGTTAAGGGTTTTGAGGGGAGTTAGCACACAAGCAAAAAAGAACTATAGCGCTTCAATCTAGCCCAAAGACATGCAAAATAGTGAAAGAATAAACCCAAAACCAAATCCTTTGTACAGTGTCTAAGAAAAACATAATATATATCTGTAAAATTAAACTTTGGTATCTGAATCCATCCTGGGAAGTGTTAAGCAATTGGAATGCCATTTGTATATATGCATGATGGGTACATTGAGCATGTTTGTTCAATGATTATATTTTTTTATATTTTAAAAGTATTTTTTTAATGTTTTCCATCACTGATAGAGAAAAGGACTTTTCCCAATTTGCCAAGATTTTCATCTAAAAACTAGAAGTGCGGGGAAAGTGGCTTGCGATTGACAAGAGAAATCCTGTACAGAAAAACAAAATTACTTTAAATTGCGGGTATGAAATAAAAAGAAAACTGTAATAACAAATTTGCTAAACGCCATATTTCTTGATGTGGTCAGGATTTTCCAGTTTCTCAAGTTTCCTAGAAATCACATCAGCTTATGGAATATCACATATATATATATATATATATATATATATATATATATATATATATATATATATATATATATATATATATAAATATATATATATATATATATATATATATATAAATATATATATATATATATATCTCCAAGCTATAGCACAAGCACTCACTAGATACAGGTGAAATAAACAAGTGACGTATCGGGGTGCTCACCCGTTCATCAGACCCCTTGGTCTGATGAAGGGATGTTTACATGGAATAAAACACTTTTTATTTCACCTGTATCAAGTCCAGTGAGTGCTTGTGTTATAACTTGGATATATGAACTTTCTATAACACCCTGGCAAAATTGAAATTTACTGTTCGTGGGAGTGCACTTTTCAGTGGATTATATATATATATATATATATATATATATATATATATATATTTATATATATATATATATATATATATATATATATATATATTTATATATATATTAACCCCTTCGCTACCATGTATTTCAGATAAAAACTTGCCCAAAATACCAGAGAATTGTAAATAAATTTGCTATCATTTCGCTTACACAGAAAGAGAGCATTTGGAATTGTTTTACTTTATATTTTTGAGGGAAGGGCATAAAAATTACCAATAAAAAGTAAAAAAAAATATATAAAAAGATTAATGAACACATTCCACAAAAAAATGAAGTTTTCTAACTGTCAAAAAATCTCAAAATTTGTTCTTTGGCATCCTCTGAATCAGCTTAGAAGAATCTTATATATTTTTCATTATTTTGATTATTTTAAGTTCCTAATCTGCAGCTATATCTAAAATTATACAATGGGGTAACTATCATTTGGTATAACAGAACTGCTCAAATTCTCAAGATTGACCCCCAAAACTATATATATATTTAAACTAAATCAAGGTATTGAGCTAGGCCAATTTTGGTATATTTCATGCCACCATTTGACCACCAAATGCCATCATATTAAAAAACTTTGGGTTTCAAATTAAAATTATTTACAGACAACTATTAATTAATAAGCATTAATAAGACAAACTGTTACAAAATTTTCTCTAGAAACCCCTTTGGCACACAAGCATGGCTTTGCCATTGATTGTTTACAATTAAAGGCCGCTAATTTCAGCTGTGCAACACACCTCTGAAATTCCCAGCAGTGAAGGGGTTAGTCAGTTAGTTGTTAAGGGTAAAATGTATTATAGTGAAGTGATTACCCTCCTACCTGAAACCTCCCACCTTTCTGATCCCTACTAAACAGCTCTCGTCCCTCCTCCCCTCCCATTGGCCGCCATCATCTTCCACCATATTAGGTACTGGTAGCCAGTCTCCCAGTATGCTATCAGGGGTTTTGTTTATTAAATTATTTATTTATTGTCTGTAGACTGTGTAGTGATTCCAAATAAAACAAAAATAGTAAACAGCTCAAATAAGTATTGCAGTTGAAAAAAATATATTTATTGGACTAAGCCAACAATATAAATGTGAAGTTTACACACAGGATAACCTGACCTGTTTTATGCATACGCACATGTGCTTCATCAGAGGTTAATAATTCACATGGTCATGGAACAGTTGAAACACCAAACAAGCCAATAGGAACTGTAGAATCTTAGCCAATCTTAGCCATTGAATGATACAAGCTTGCAATTAAGGTGGCATTACATATCGATCTTTGACAATTCCAAAAATAGTTATTTGGTACACATTGATACACCTAGAAACAAAAAAATGTGATTAAACAAAACAAAATAAAATATTTATTTTTTAATAAAAATATTAAAGAATACAGAATATATCTGAGCAACTATATGAGGATAACAGCCTCTCTGGTTTCTAGACTTGGCTTGTAACCTTAAAAACATGTTATAAACAAAGTAACATATACAATGAAGAGTACATAATGATAAGATAGATACATAATTCAAACAATGTAAAGTAATAAGGATCCAGCTACAATAAAGATATTTATTCTACAAAACAAATCTGCATCAAGTCTCTTACTCAGGAAACCTGGTGTGAAGTTTTAGTATCCAAAACACTTCTCTCCTTAACAGAATAGTTAACCTAGCACCCCCTCTCTGACCATTATGCATAGCTTCTATACCAATAAATAAAAAATATTTGGCACCTTCCCCATGTATTCCAAAATGTTAAAGGACCAGTCAACACAGTAGATTTGCATAATCAACAAATGCAAAATAACAAGACAATGCAATAGTACTTAGTCTGAACTTCAAATGAGTAGTAGATTTTTTTTTCTGACAATTTTAAAAGTTATGTCTTTTTCCACTCCCCCTGTACCATGTGACAGCCATCAGCCAATCACAAATGCATACATGTACTCTGTGCACATTTTGTTAATGGAAGTAAATTGGAAAGTTGTTTAAAATGGCATGCTCTATCTGAATAATGAAAGTTTAATTTTGATTGAGTGTCCCTTTAAGCTGCTGATGTCCTGGGTTAATTTCACCTAAAGAAAGTAAATGTTCACGTATCCTATCTTTAAGAGGATGGGAGGTGATACCAGCATATTGATAGAGGCAACATTTAAAAGTTATTTAATACACTGTCTACAGTCTATTCTACTGTTAATGGAGTATGATTTGCCTGTCTGAGTGGAGGAAAAGGTTTTGTTTTTTTAGTATATTTTTTTCTTATTAATGTCCCCTATGGTTGGTGTTCTTTTGGGTATACACTTAATACCCCTAGATAGTACCCTTTTTAAGATATCATCTCCATAAAGAATGGGTAAATGTATTTTAATGATGTTACAGATTTTCACAAATTGCTAACTGTATCTCGTAATAGATATTTGATCTTGTACATGTTTACTTTTCTTTGTTGTAAATAAATAACTCCTGTCCACCCTTGCTATTCTCTAGATGAGATAGGAGTTTTTTGTTATAGCCTATCTCTAGCAAACTTTGCGTAAGTTCATGAGCATGTTTAAAATATATGGATAAGTTACTAAAGTTCCTACAGATGCGTAAGTGTTGTCCTCTGTGGATGCCTGTAAGATAGTATTTATACCAAGCAGTTTCACATATACTGAGGTTACTATATGATTGGAATGTTCATTATACAATTTAAAGGGATAGTCAAGTCCAAAAAAACTTTCATAATTCATATAGGGCATGCAATTTTAAACAACTTTCCAATTTACTTTTATCACCAATTTTGCTTTGTTCTCTTTGTATTCTTAGTTGAAAGCTAAATCTAGGAGGTTCACATGCTAATTTCTTAGACCTTGAAGGCCGCCTCTAATCTTAATGCATTTTGACAGTTTTTCACCACTAGAGGGCATTAGTTATGTGTTTCATATAGATAATATTGAGCTCATACACGTGAATTTACAGAGGAGTGAGCACTGATTGGCTAAAATGCAAGTCTGTCAAAAGAACTGAAATAAGGGGGCAGTCTGCAGAGGTTTAGATACAAGGTAATTATAGAGGTAAAATGCGTATTATTATAACTGTGTTGGTTATGCAAAACTGGGGAATGGGTTATTAAGGGATTATCTATCTTTTAAAACAACAAAAATTCTGGTGTTGAATGTCCCTTTAAGATCCATGTAATATCAATAGATGTAACTTTTACTAAACTTACTTGTAAAGGTAAGATTATAGTTGTTTACATTCATATATTCAATACATAAATCTACTGTAATGGAATCTTGATCCTGCCAAATCAAAATCAGGTCATAGATGAAGCAATCTTACAGAATAATATTATGCATGAAGGGAAAATCCTCTGCAAAGATGTGGTTGAGCTCCATCTTACAGAATAATATTTTACATGAAGGGAAAATCCTCTGCAAAGATGTGGTTGAGCTCCATCCAGCCGATATGGATGTAAGCATATGCTGAAGCAAATGTTGCTCCCATGGCTGTACCACACCTTTCCAGAAAGTTTTCTGCTTGATACACAAATTATTATGTGTGTGCAGAGATTCAGTTACACTGGATATGAAGGAGAAAAATCCTTCATCATAGTCAGTATATCTCCTAAGCATACAGGTCAAAGCTTCTAACCCCAAATCATGTGGAATGTTAGAGTAGAGCACCACCACATCTATAGTAACCAAGAGATAAATGAATTTCCAATTGACACCCTTCAGCTTTTCAATTAAATGTGGGCTATCCCTAATGTCTTCTGCTAACGTCATTTCCGTTGGTTAAAGTATATGATCCAGTCACTCTCCTAATATCTCATATAGCGACCCATTACTGGTCCCTATCGGCCTACCTGGTGGTCTGTTTAAGATTTTGTTAATCTTTGGGACTATACAAAAATAAGGAACTATAAGATCTTTTAATAATAAATAGTTCACCAATTTATTATCCATATAATTTTTCTCCTTTGTACAATCCATTAGAGAAGACAGTTTTTTGAAGAAGGCTGTGGTGGGATTGAAAGTTTATTTAGAATATACGTTTTTATTATTTTGTTTAGTCATGATCTTGATAATCAACTTTATTTAATAACACCACGGCCCCTCCTTTATCTGCCAGGGTAATAACAATTTCTTCATTATTTTTCAATTAAAGGGCCACTGTAAGTAAATATTTTCTATGCCTGTTACTAACTAACTACCCCAAATACGCTTTTCATCAATAGCATTTCATTAACATATCTCTACCGTATATCAGAAATCTTGTCTGCAAATGTAATTGTTTTCCAAACCCACTCCGTGAGTATCCTTTGCTCTGTACCAATCCGTTTACAATACCTAGGTTTCAAAATGGCGCTTTAAACACAATTTCATTGGTTTAAGTATTTTGAACACACAGTGCTGAAAATAGTGGGCAGAATAATGTGACATCATCGGGGAATAAAAGATATAACTTTTATAACGTCATGAAACTTCGTTTTGGAGAAAATATAGGTCAGTAGGTTTTAATTAATGTTTATTAACTTTAATATGTTAGTTGTTTGGCTTAAAAATTATAACAGAAAGTAATCCTTTAATATAGAGCCCTTTTCTATTTCTTCGGGCAGATGTTAAGTGCCTCTAAACTTATCATAATGTTTTGTTAAATACTTTCTATTGCCCTCTGGTAAAGATCAACTAATTGATCTCTACTATGAACTGGATAAAAATGAGTATTAGATGTGAAAGAAAGCATTTATCAGATCCCCCATCACCCTCCCACCTGCCTGATCCCTCAGGCATAGCTCTTATAACTCCCCCCACCACTGCACCTCCATGTTTGTTAGTGTGCAGCTGCCATAGTGCAGTCGGGGGGGGGTTGTAGTGTAGTCATACCTTTCACCTTTTTCCACCTCCCCCTTCAAGAAATTACCTGTAGGGCCCCTGCCCCTCCAATCCCCTTTTTCTGTAGTGTAGGCACCCATCCCATCTTCCCTTTAAAAAATATTTCCCCCCTTCCCTCCCAAACCTCCCTTGGCACCATTGCATCCGATACAGACTGTGACACTATTTGTGCCCCTGTCTGTATTTGCGATCTGGCTTCATAAATTAACAGAGCAGGTCATTGCTCTCTTACTAAATGAAGGCAGATGCCTTCTGCCCCACAGCGGGGACTGCAGCATGCACCACAGTGTTGGATGCGGGTACTATGTCAACACAGTACGCTGAGCAAAGTACAGTGTGATGTAGTACCTACGTCAAATTGGCACACTGGTTCATTACAAATATATATGTAGATATCAGCCATACCCACTACCAAAGACGATTAAGGATTTTAAGAACCAAAAGTATTAGTGTTTTAAAGCTGCTGATTATCTGCAACAATGTAAATGCAACCTATTGGTTTAACTCCTGTAAAGTCAGCTCCAGAACAGCAATGCACTACAGATAGCTAGCTGAACACATCTGATGAGCCAATGACTAGAGGCATTTTTTGTAGCCACCAATCACCAGCTAGCTCCCAGTAGTGCATTGCTGCTCTTAAACCTACATAGGTATGCTATTCAACAAAGGCAACCGAGAGAGCAAACAAAATTTCATAATAAAGTGAATTTAAAAGTGTCTTACACTTATATGTTCTATCTTTACCATGAAAGTTGAATTGAGTATTTCATATCCCTTTAGGTTTAGTGACCCTTTGATGAGTATATGACAAGAGACTCTTGGAGAGCAAAGACAGTGGAATATACCCAAATGATCCATTACATAATTTACAAGAAATCTCTCTTCTGTGCTGCAGTAGGCAAATATACAGGGAGAGGAATAGTTATGTAGTGCCTGTTGATAAAAAAAACATTTTCTGTGAAATTGGGTTAGTCATTCATGCCTACAGCACACAGGGCTATGGGAATCCATTAGCTGTGAGCTGATGCAGTGTTAGGAGTGGTTACATTCTCATGGGGATTCCTCAAGACAGAGTGGAAGTTTTCTACAAATCATCCCCCAAAAAGTTGTTTAGATTTATTCTGTTCCCTGTGTCCCTTCAACTGTGACTTGGTCTATTTATGTCCTGATAACACAGAAAAAAGAGGAACAATATAATCATATGTCAATATATATCATAATTCTTTTCTTATCTGCTATAAAACTATAAACATTAGATTTTTGGAATCTTTGACAATTATATGCAGCTTTCTATCTAAACCTTTAACTCTTCTTCTACACTGGCTCTAAGCTAAAGTCAATAGCAGGCTTTGTGTGTTTGAGTATCAGAGCTAGATGTGATTAATGAGGCAAAATATATAATTATGAAGCATTATATAAAAGGTTTGTTGATAATAACTCAGAATAATATACATAGTGCACAGATTATATTTTTGTGATATAGTTATTTAGTTACCTTTAAGTTCATAATAAGTAGAATGACCTTTATGCACATTTCATACAAGGTTTAGAATGTTGTGCAATTTGTCACTTTGGTCAGTTCTGTTGTCAGCAGGATCATAAAGAAGCAAAGATTGAGACCACTGACAGACTGTATTGCCCCATAAAGCCCTTTATATTCTGTGTCCAAGGGGTCAATATATTATTGGCCGAATTGGGCCAATTCACCCTGTTTCCGCGCGAGACTTTAGGCTTGCCGGAAACAGAAGTTAAGAAGTAGGGGTCTATAGACCGCTGCTCCTTAACTCGTACACCACCTCTGAGGCTGCATACAGCGATCTGCCCGATCCTATACGATCGGGCTGATTGACACCCCTACTAGCGGCTGATTGGCTGTGAATTTGCAGGGGGCAGTATTGCACAAGCAGTTCACTGCTTGTGCAATGCTGAATACGGACAGCGTCTGCTGTCCACATTCAGCGATGTCTGGCGGACATGATACGCTACAGCGTATCATGTTCGCCAGACTTTAATAAACTGACCCCCAATTCTTTAATTGTCATATACCATTCTAATACACCCTGACTATCTCCTTCACAATATTTATCCCCAGACTCATACTATGGCAATAATAATATTTTATTTATTTTTCTTAAAAATGCTATACGGATACGTTGAGATGACATCATATTGAATGTGAGAATCATGGTATACTCTTCATACTAATTCAATATATTATTGTTTATTATAATTCAAGGGATACAAAAAGTGCTAACGAATAATCAATTTCTTGTCACATGAGCAGTAATTTCTTCACATTAAACTGTATGAATCAGTCTCTTTCGCCAACATCAGTTTATGTGAAGAAAGGGTTAGTCATTTATGCCTTCAGCATACAAGCATTCATTCAAAAATCCTGGTGTGTCCATTTCTTTCATATTACATGATATATATGTCTGCATTTGATATACAGAGCAGCCTCCTTTTTACCCACCTCCCTATGCAGTTAGGAAGTTAACACAAATGCTATTTTGACAATTTGTTTTCAATTATCTGCAACGTTATCACCTGCCACTCAGAAATCACCTGCAAGTTCTTAAAGATCGCCAGAGTTCAATCTGATTTTTGTCTACAATCAGAAAGTAGCTTCCAAGATTGCCACCCCAGGCAACTGCCTGATTTATCTGAAGTGACAAGGCAAGGATTTCCACATGCAGTTATTAAGCAAACATTTGATGCACTTTTCAAAAGCTTAAGATAACTGTTTTTTACTTAAAATATTATACATTTTAAAATAAGTTAAAAGCATCACAAAAATCACTGTATTTCTGATCCTTGACAAAGTAATGTATTTTTTAGAGCTAAATTATATTTTAAAGGTATAATAATAACTGGGTTTATATCATATACTAAACCCTTTTATTCTTTGGAGTCTATGCATTTAAGTGTGAAGATTTCTTATCTCAAAAGATATAGTGCAGGAGCGCTAACAAAAGCTAAGTTCTAGAGATCAATATACCAATCTACACATGTTTTTTAAGAAATCAATTTAATATCTATCAAAAAACTAATAACAAGTGTATTAGGGACGTCTCCCTTCCACAATAACTGGTTAAATAAATATTGTAAAAACAGCAGTTTAAAATCGACAATTGGCTTTTGAAAAACTAATAGTATTAAAAAACAGCGGTTAACAAATTCCACCTTAAGATTCCACCTTGAAATTTTGAACAGTCAAGAGTATGTTAAAAACAATCTGCCTTGTGATTTTTGGATTAGTAACAGAACGTAAGTGTCGTATTATCTTGCTGGGATGATGACACATACACTATGGCCCCTAGTTATCAAGCCGTCAACCTCAAATACGCTGGAATTGCGCAGTGTATTTGTGGCGAGGCTGATTCGCCTTAGTTATCAAGCCCTAGATACTGGCAAAAGTAGAATTTAGTGACGTAAGCTTCGATCCACCGGACTCAGTCCGACACAGATCGATTCTTACGTCACTCCAGATGTTCCGCACACAAGTTCTGCACAATCTGACTACTTTTGCTAGTTATCAAAAAACTAGCAGTTACGCTCGGCACTTTTACGGCCCAGCGTACCTGGTTTTCAAACCGCCGCCCTGGAGGCGGCGGATCCTATAGAAATCAATGGGAGTCTGACCATAGTGAAAGTTCATGTTCGCTGCTGCCAGACATCCCATTGATTCCTATGGAAGATGTCTACACCTAACAACCTAACATGTACCCCGAGTCTAAACACCCCTAATCTGTCCTCCCTACACCGCCGCAACTAAATAAATGTATTACCCCCTAAACCGCCGCTCCCGGACCCCACCGCCACTCTAATAAACTGATTAACCCCTAAACCGCCACTCCTAGACCCCGCCGCAACTATAATGAATATGTTAACCCCTAAACCGCCGCTCCCGGAGCCCACCGCCACCTACATTATACCTATTAACCCCTATCCTGCCCCCCTTATACCATCGCCACCTATAATAAAGTTATTAACCCCTATCCTGCGGATCCCGGACCTCGCCGCAACTAAATAAATAGTTTAACCCCTAAACCGCCGCTCCCGGACCCCGCCGCAACCTATATTAAACTTATTAACCCCTAATCTGCCCCCCCTACACCGTCGCCACCTATAATAAATTTATTAACCCCTATCCTGCCCCCCCTACACCGTCGCCACCTATAATACATTTATTAACCCCTATCCTGCCCCCCCTACACTGCCGCCACTGTAATAAAATTATTAACCACTAAACCTAAGTCTAACACTAACCCTAACACCCCCCTAACTTAAATATTAATTAAATAAATCTAAATAATATTTCTCTTATTAACTAAATTAATCCTATTTAAAACTAAATACTTACCTTTAAAATAAACCCTAATATAGCTACAATATAAATAATAATTATATTGTAGCTATCTTAGGATTTATTTTTATTTACAGGCATCTTTCAATTTATTTTAACTAGGTACAATAGCTATTAAATAGTTATTAACTATTTAATAGCTACCTAGCTAAAATAAAGAGAAATTTACCTTTAAAATAAAAACTAACCTAAGTTACAATTACACCTAACACTACACTATACTTTAATAAATTATTCCTATTTAAAACTAAATACTTACCTGTAAAATAAACCCTAAGATAGCTACAATATAATTAATAATTACATTGTAGCTATTTTAGGATTTATATTTATTTTACAGGTAACTTTGCCTTTATTTTAGCAAGTTAGAATAGTTATTAAATAGTTATTAACTATTTAATAACTACCTAGCTAAAAGAAATACAAAATTACCTGTAAAATAAATCCTAACCTAAGTTACAATTAAACCTAACACTACACTATCATTACATTAATTAAATAAATTAGCTACAAATAACTACAATTAAATAAAATTAAATAAACTAACTAAAGTACAAAAAATAAAAAAAACTAAGTTACAAAATCTAAAAAAAATAAGTTACAAACATTTAAATAATATTACAACAATTTTAAGCTACTTACACCTAATCTAAGCCCCCTAATAAAATAACAAAGCCCCCCAAAATAAAAAAAATGCCCTACCCTATTCTAAATTAAAAAGTTACCAGCTCTTTTACCTTACCAGCCCTTAAAAGGGCCTTTTGCGGGGCATGCCCCAAAGAATTCTGCTCTTTTGCCTGTAAAATAAAAATACAACCCCCCCCAACATTAAAACCCACCACCCACATACCCCTAATCTAACCCAAACCCCCCTTAAATAAACCTAACACTACCCCCCTGAAGATCATCCTACCTTGAGTCGTCTTCAGCCAGCCGACCACCGATGGAACTGAAGAGGAGATCCGGAGCGGCAGAAGTCATCATCCAAGGGGCGCTGAAAAAGTCTTCCATCCGATGAAGTCATCATCCAGGCGGCGCTGAAGAGGTCTTCCAACCGGGCGATGTCATTTTCCAAGCGGCATCTTCAATCTTCTTTCTTCCGGATCCATCTTCATCCCGCCAACGCGGAACATTCTTCTTCCCCGACGGCCGACGACTGAATGAAGGTTCCTTTAAGGGACGTCATCCAAGATGGCGTCCCTTCAATTCCGATTGGCTGATAGGATTCTATCAGCCAATCGGCTGCACTATTTTTGCAGGTGGAACTAATTTCCCCCTGGACAGAGAACAGAAATGCTTCAGTAAACACTGCTGCTGCTGGTGGGAGGAGCTTGAGCACAGTCTGGTTAGAGGGATAGTGAGATCCTCTAGTAATGGGCAGTAACATTTCCTACAGTACATTAAATGCCTGTCAGCGCTTCTGCTGTGTGATCACCCTGCAATGTGTGTAACACATGGTGCTTACATTTCTGTGTGGCTTGCTCTGGAATTATTTAGCTCCCTTCAGCAGAAATAGGACTATTGCACCTTAAAGGGACATGATAGCCAATTTTTTTCTTTCATGATTTAGAAAGAGCATGTCATTTTAAACAACTTTCTAATTTACTTCTATTATCTAATTTGCTTCATTCTCTTGATATCACTTGCTGAAAAGCATATCTAGATATGCTCAGTAGCTGCTGATTGGTTGCTGCACCTAGAGGCCTTGTGTGATTGGCTCACACATGTGCATTGCTATTTCTTCAATAAAGATATCTAAAGAATTGAGCAAATTAGATAATAGAAGTAAATTGGAATGTTGTTTAAAATTGCATGCCCTATCTGAATCATGAAAGTTTAATTTTGACTAGACTGTCCCTTTAAGTGGGTGAGACTTTGTGACAGAGGAGGATTCTAAGGCCCAAAGGCAACCATTCAGCCCTTCATTGGATTTAATTTGCTTTCATTAACCAAAGTGTATAGATTATATATAGGGTGACCATATTGCCACTTTAAAAAGGGACACATATGAAAAATACATATGTCACATATGAATTTTTCATATGTGTCCCTTTTTAAAGCAGCAATATGGTCACCCTAATTATATACATATAAATACAGTGTGTGTGTGTGTATAAAACAATATTAATTGTGTGTGTGGGGGGGGTGGAAGTCTTGGTGAGTTCCCACACTTTTTTGTAGGACTTGACCTCTGTACTGAACTATACTGAAAGAGTAACAGGTAACTCAGTCTTATATGTTCGCTTGGATGTTGTAAATTGTATAATAAACATACATTGGATCTACTTGAATAGTGAAACATGAATAGGTCTGAACTAGTGAGACATATATAAATCAAGGAAGAATCAATAAAATAGATTAAAGATATGGTTGATTTCATTTTGTTATAGTAGACAGTTTAAAATAATTTGCAATACAGCTAATAGGAATTTGCTGATACAAAAAATTGGACCCTGAAATAGAACACATTTTATATTTGACTATGACTGTAGGTTTTTCTCTTTTGGAACACCTGCTTTACTAAACACATTTGTATATGAGGATAAAACGTCTCCCAATAAAATCAATGGGAAGCACTAAACGTGAAATAGAACTGCATTTACATTATACAAATTTTCGTTTTATTACCTCTGCCACTATTTTTTAAAGCAGAAAGAGCAGGTAAATTAGTGTGGAAATAAACCCAGAAACCAAATCCATTTATAAAGTGTCTAAAGTAAACATCATTTGCATGTGTAACATTAAACTTTTGAATTGATCCTGAGAAGTATTACAGTCTAAATGCCATTTCTATATAGTTATAATGGGTATAATGAGCATGTTTGCTCAGTGCTTATTTTAAAAAAAACTTTTTAAAAGTATTTTATTTATTTTCTTAAAACATTTTTCCATTATTGATTAAAAAAATACTTTTCACAATTTGGTAAGTTTTCATCTAAAAGCAAGAAGTACAACATAGAGAAATTATTTTCTCATAGAAGAAAGTGAGAACAACTATTCTTATCTTAAAAAGGATTTTCATATTTATCATACTGTAAATTGTAAAACAGCTAACAAAGTTTAAATATAGGGGCCAATTTATCATATGTCAGGCGGACGTGATCCGCTGAGCGGATCATGTCCGCCCAACATCACTGAATGCCAACAGCATACGCTGTCGACATTTACCATTGTACAAGCCGCCACCTGCAGATTCGCGGCCAATCGGCTGCTAGCAGGGGGTGTCAATCAACCCGAGAACAGCGGTCTTAAGAAACAGATGCATTGGGGCTGATTGACCTCTTGGTATATTGGCCCCATAGTCTTTAGTTGCTTTGAATGTTTATTAGGGACATTAAAGACCACACTGGTCACTGGGATTTCTATGGAATTATCTTGGTTGGGGCTTATTGCAGCTACCAAAATGGTACTACTTTCTAAGATCACTTTTATGTTCAGGTATTTTTCTAGGTATATTTGGAATGGTAAGAATAAATAAATATTTGAAAACCAAACAAAAACCCAAGATTGACCTTGGCTACTTAAATGTGTTAGAATATCATGCTAAAATCTTTTTGATTTTTTTTTGTGGATCTGAGAAAAAAAATAGACCATATTGCTTTTTATAAATTCTTACTTAAAGGAGATTTTCAGTATGTAGAGAAATTGTTTTTAATATAAAAATGTATGCTTTTTATACACCAATTACAGCAAGTTGATATAAGGAAGTAATGAGTTTAAGACCACTATTGGCCATTTGTAATTGGCTCTGGGAATGGTTAACATCATACCTGGTAGACAGAGAATCATTACTATATATGTAGAGCACAGATGACTGGGTGTCTTTGGAAAAACTTTCCTGTAGTACAAAGCACTTTGACTATTGGTGTTTTGTATTGTTGTTTTTTTTTCTTCATATAAATTTTGTTGATTTAAATTAACCTCTAAACTATCTGTATTGTTTGGGTCCACTGTAGCAAGTGTAACTGTGACTTTGAAATTGAGTAAGTTCCAGGTTTGAAGGTTACACCTGGGTAGGAAAGTAGTCTATATGGCAATTGGAGTAAGGCTACAGACAGAAATAAAGAACATGGTTTGGCGATAAGGAAGACTGAAGAGGCTCATGAGGCAGAGGTATTTGGAATACTGTCCTTGCCATAATTGAGTTGTAATGCATGAACAGGCTCCTTCCCCCACAGGCAGCCCAGTTGTATACATAATGAATGCTTCCGTTAGTTATGCTCATCGTTGCGTTCATTATTAATCCCCGTGCTACATCTTGTTTAAAACAGACTTGATGTTCTATTGTTCGCAATGATGAGAACTGAAGCTGTAAAATATTATTCATAATTATATAATAATAAAATAAGGATCACCATATTTTCCCCCAAAAAAGCTGATTGACTGTATTAGTTGATACACTTTAGAGGACAAATTGAAAATTCTTCATAGGTTAAACTTCTAAATTACAATTTTCTAATTACTTATATTATTATTTTTGCATTTTCTTGCATAAAAAACTATCAGCCAGATTATGAGTTTTGCGTTATGAGTGGCTCGCTAATAACTTGCAAGTTATTTCCACCGCTCACCTTTAATAGCGCTGCTATTACAGGTTTGCAAAAACCCAGCGTTTGCGGGTGATATGGCTGCATTGAGCTCCATACCGCACACAAATACCAGTGCTGCTTTTTACTGCTTTGACGTGCTAGTGCACGATTTCCCCATAGACATCAATGGAGAGAGACGGCTAAAAAAAAGCCTAACACCTGCAATGACGGAGCATAAAGCTCCGTAATGCAGCCCCATTGATGTCTATGGGGAAAGAAAATGTATGTTTAACCTAACACCCTAACATAAACCCGAGTCGAAACACCCCTAATCTGCCGCCCCAACATTGCCGACACCTACATTACACTTATTAACCCCTAATCTGCTGCCCCCAATGTCACCGCCACCTACATAAATTTATTAACCCCTAATCTGCCACCAATGTCGCCGCCGTCACTATACTAAAGTTATTAACCCCTAAACCTCTGGCCTCCCACATCACTAACAATAAATAAATATATTAACCCTTAGCCCTAATGTAACCCTAACCCTAACACCCCTAACTTTAATATAATTAAAATAATTCTAAATAAAACCTACTATTAATAACTAAATAATTCCTATTTAAAAATAAATACTTACCTGTAAAATAAACCCTAAGCTAGCTACAATATAACTAATAGTTACATTGTAGCTATCTTAGGTTTTATTTTTATTTCACAGTTAAGTTTGTATTTATTTTAACTAGGTAGACTAGTTAGTAAATAGTTATTAACTATTTACTAGCTACCTAGTTAAAATAAATTCAAATTTACCTGTAAAATAAAACCTAACCTGCCTCACACTAACACCTAACATTACAATAACATTAAATAAATTAAATAAAAAAAATACATTTATCTAAATTACAGAAAATAATAAACACTAAATTACACAAAATAAAAAAGAAATTATCAAAAATAAAAATGAATTACTCCTAATCTAATAGCCCTATCAAAATAAAAAAGCCCCCCCCCCCTCCCAAATAAAAAAAACCCTAGCCTACACTAAACTGCCAGTAGCCCTTAAAAGGGTCTTTTGCGGGGCATTGCCCCAAAGAAATCAACTCTTTTACCTGTATAAAACAATACAAACAACCCCCCAACAGTAAAACCCACCACCCACACAACCGACGCCCCAAATAAAATCCTATCTAAATAAACCTAAGTTCCCCATTGCCCTGAAAAGGGCATTTGGATGGGCATTGCCCTTAAAAGGGCATTTAGCTCTTTTACATTGCCCAAAACCCTAAGCTAAAAATAAAACCCAACCAATAAACCCTTAAAAAACCTAACACTAACCCCCGCAGATCCACTTACAGTTTTTGAAGACCGGATATCCATCCTCAGCCAGCCAGGAAAAGTCTTCATCCAAGCAGCAAGAAGTCCTCAACGAAGCTTGGAAAAGTCTTCATCCAAGCGGCAAGAAGTCATCATCCAGGCAGGCAGAAGTCTTCATCCAGACGGCATCTTCTATCTTCATCCTTCTGGCGCAGAGTGGGTCCATCTTCAAGACATCCGGCACAGAGCATACCCTTCATACGGTCCCAGCCGTACACTGAAGGGTCCCTGTAAGGGATGTCATCCAAGATGGCGTCCCTTGAATTCCGATTGGCTGATAGAATTCTATCAACCAATCAGAATTAAAGGATAAAAAATTGGCTGACCCAATCAGCCAATGGGATTGAGCTCGCATTCTATTGGCTGTTCCAATCAGCCAATAGAATGTGAGCTCAATACTATTGGCTGATTGCATCAGCCAATAGGATTTTTTACCCTTTAATTGCGATTGGCTGATAGAATTCTATCAGCCAATCGGAATTCAAGGGACGCCATCTTGGATGACGTCCCTTAAAGGGAACCTTCAGTGTACGGTTGGGACCGTATGAAGAGGATGTTCAGCGCCGGATGTTTTGAACATGGACCTGCGCCACGCCGGAAGGATGAAGATAGAAGATGCCGTCTGGATGAAGACTTCTGCCTGCCTGGATGATAACTTCTTTCCGCTTGGATAAAGACTTCTCCTGGCTTCATTGAGGACTTCTTGCTGCTTGGATGAAGACTTCTCCCAGATGGATGAGGATGGATGTCCAGTCTTCAAAAACTGTAAGTGGATCTTCGGGGGTAAGTGTTAGTTTTTTTTTAGCTTAGGGTTTTGGGCAATGTAAAAGAACTAAATGCCCTTTTCAGGGCAATGGGGAGCTTAGGTTTATTTAGATATGATTTTATTTGGGGGGTTGGTTGTGTGAGTGGTGGTTTTACTGTTGGGGGTTGTTTGTATTTTTTTACAGGTAAAAGAGCTGATTTTTTTGGGGCAATGCCCCGCAAAAGGCCCTTTTAAGGGTTATTGAGAGTTTAGTGTAGGCTAGGGGTTTTATTATTTTGGGGGGGCTTTTTTATTTTGATAGGGCTATTAGATTAGGTGTAATTAGTTTAAATATTTTATAATTTATTTTTTATTTTGTGTAACATAGTGTTTTTTTGTAATTTAGTTAATTGTATTTCATTAAGGTAATTTATTTAATTTTAGTGTAATGTTAGGTTTAACTGTAAGACAGGTTAGGTTTTATTTCACAAGTAAATTTGTATGTATTTTTACTAAATAGTGAGTAAATAGTTAATAACTATTTACTAACTAGTCTACCTAGTTAAAATAAATACAAACTTACCTGTGAAATAAAAATAAAACATAAGCTAGATACAATATAACTATTAGTTATATTGTAGCTATCTTAGGTTTTATTTTACAGGTAAGTATTTATTTAGTTTTAAATAGGAATACTTTAGGTATTAATTGTAATTTTTATTTGGAATTATTTTAATTAAGTTAAAGTTAGGGTTACGTTAGGGTTAGGGTTAGACTTAGGGTTAGGTTTAGGGGTTAATAACTTTAGTATAGTGGCAGCGACATTGGGGGCAGCAGATTAGGGGTTAATAAGTGTAGTTAGGTGGCAACGATTTTGGGGCAGCAGATTAGGGGTTAACAACAGTAATGTAGATTGCAGCGATGTTAGGGACAGCAGATTAGGGGTTAATAAGTGTATGTAGGTGGGGACGACATTGGGGCAGCAGGTTAGGGGTTAATAATATTTAACTAGTATTTGCAATGCGGGAGTGCGGCGGTTTAGGGGTTAATATGTTTATTGTAGTGGCGGCAATGTCTGGAGCAGCAGATTAGGGGTTCATAATTTTATTTTAGTGTTTGCGATGCAGGAGAGCCTCGGTTTAGGGGTTAATAGGTAGTTTATGGGTGTTAGTGTACTTGATAACTCTTTAGTTATGAATTTTATGGTACAGCTTTGTAACGTAAAACTCATAACTACTGACTTTCAGGTGGCGGTACAGATCTTGTAGTTATAGGCTGTACCGCTCACTTTTTGGTTGGACAGGCAAACTCGTAATAATGGCGCTATGGAAGTCCCATTGAAAAAGGACTTTTTGAAAGGTGCGGTAGTTACGTTGCGTGACAGCCAAAAAGGTGCGCGGTACAGCTATACCTACAAGGCTTGTAATAGCAGCGGTAGTGAAAAAGAGCCATAACGCTGCTTTTTCACTCATAACGCACAACTCGTAATCTAGCTGTATGTTTTATATATAAAAAAACAATATAATGGTCTGTCATCTATTCCAAAACCATAATGATTAGTGGCACCCAGGCCAGAGAAGCGTAAACACTACAGAAATAGAGTTTTACTTCCATTTGGCTGTGCATTTTATTTTCCTTTGTTGTGTATATGACGTAACATATGGGTTGTAATGCAGCATTTATTTATAACATTAATAATATATCAAAATCTGGATTTAACTCTAATGTGCCTGCTCATATTGCCACTAACAAATGGCTTGCCCGCCCATAAACATATCACATCTTCATACCTCCCAACATTTCAAAATCCAAAAGAGGGACAGACACACACACTACATAGCTTACACTTATACATGCACACACACACATACACACTACATAGCATACACTTATACATGGAGATACACACACACACTTATAGATACAGATAGACACACACACTACATCATATTTGGGTATCTGTAATTCATTGTATGTACAATATTTTTGGCCATGACTGTATATGTGTGTGTATATATACAGTGTGTATATATATATATATATATATATATATATATATATATATATATATAAAATAACCAGTGCTACAGAATTTGGCCAGCGCTACAGAATTTGGTCCAGCACTACGGAATTTGGCAGTGCTATACAAATAAATGATAATATTAATAATAATATATATATATATCCGCATTGCATAACTCAGTTTATATGTTGGTTCTGACCAGTTAAAATTGGCACCCCAAAAGAGATTTCATTTTCGTTGAAGCCATTCAATTACTGCTGACATATAGTTTAATTTTAGGGGTCATTAATTACCAGTACAATCCCCACTGGAGATCCTCAAACTCAGAAAATTAAGTAATTACATGTGGTTCTAGTATGGTATATTTAGATTTAGCAGCTTGATGAAGCAAGTTCTGCAGTGATATATTCTGTTCACATTTTGAAATGTAAAAAAAGACAGATTTATATGTAAAATGTTTAGTTAGTAGTAAAACAACATTGCAGTATAATTTATTTATTTATTTTGTCCCTTTCCATGTAATTTAACTTTAAAAAAAATGAGGCATTTCTAATTCTCAGAACTGAAAAAACACATGGTGGTCTTTTTAAGGCTAACTATGCAACATATCTTTCATTAAGGGATTAAACTGATGACAACTGTAAACCAATGTACTTTATACTAACCTAATGTCCGTGGCTAACTGTATTGTCCGCAGACTCTTGCAAATATGGCAAGTGGGGGGAGCTTACGGTGTGTTGTGAAAATAGAATCCATGGGAAGAAGAGATTAAATATTTGTTAAAAAAACAAGCACCTAGATTACGAGTCTTGCGTTAGCCTTAAAAAGCAGCGTTGAGGGGTCCCAATGCTGCTTTTTAATGCCCGCTGGTATTACGAGTCAATAAGATTGAAATCCAGCACTCAGACCCAAGGTGTGTGCAAGCTAGCACAGGATCACTGCAAGGATCCAAACAGTATCCAAAATCTTCAAAAAATGCAGCAGCACCACTTCTCATATAAAAAGTTCCTTTATTAAACACATAGTAGGAGCAGGTAAAATAGAACGACGTTTCGGGTGGTTATCCCTTAGTCATGTTCACATAATGTTTGTTAGACTTAATCACCTTTAAATAGCCATCAGTCAGGTGAGACCACACCTTTCACCTTAATTACTTAGATATACATTTTCCAACGTCGCCCCCACCATGCCAATATTTTTATGAATATTTTTGAGGAGAAATTTGTATATGAAAATGAGCTCTTCATTCTATGTGGCGCCACCTGGTGGCCTTACATAGATGATATATTTGGCATTTGGTGGGGTGACGTTGGATCCCTACAACAATTTGTGAGTGAATTGAACAGGGCATCAGGATGTATTAAATTTACAATGTCTTGGAGTGAAGAATCTATTAACTTCCTTGATACTAAAATCTATAAAGATGGTTCCCTTCTAAAAACAGATATATTTAGAAAGGATACTGATAGGAATAGCCTCCTACACTTCTCTAGTGCCCATTCACCTGCTTTGGTGAAATCTTTGCCTTACAGTCAAATGTTAAGAGTTAAGCGAATAGTGAAAGACAAAGCCCTGGCTTTGCAGAGACTACAGGAGATGGGCATTAGATTTGTGCAGCGTGGTTATCCCCCTGATTTGATTCAGGAGACTATTGATAAGGTGATACAACTACCTGACGAAAGGGTTAATACTGGAAATACCAATAAGAGAAAGGACCCTGACAGGATGGTATTTGTGTCTGAATACAATTCTTGCAGTTCAGAAATACAAAGGATCATTAGGAAACACTGGCATGTTTTGAGTGAGTGTAATCCTGAGGTACTAGCATTCCGCCAACCACCTATGCCAGCCTACACTAGACTTCCTAGTTTAAAAGACAAAATTGTTAAGGCTGACGTGGGTTCTAGTAAGAAATCCAAATTGGGGTACATTACTTCAGAAAGAAATGGCTGTTTCCCTTGTCTTAATTGCTCCAGTTGCAATAATATGATAAAATCTGATATATTCATCCACCCCCTTACGGGACAGAAATTTAAAATAAAGGGCTACTACAATTGTAATGCTAATTTTGTTATATATCTAATTAAATGTCCGTGTGGGTTAATTTATATCGGAGAGACGACCCAGAGGGTGAGAGATAGAATAATTCAACATAAATCCAATATTAGGACAGGAGATTTAAAGGCCCCAGTTGCCCACCATTTTTTGAGTAAAGGTCACTCTATTGCACAACTAAGATTTCAAATAATAGACCATATACAGAGCCCTAGACGTGGCGGCAATAGAGAACTGCTTCTCAAAAAACGTGAGGCATTTTGGATCAATAAATTAGATTGCTTAATCCCCAATGGTATGAATAGGGAACTTGATTTAAGTGTATTCCTGTAAAGTAAAAGATTTTTATCTTTATACAATTCCTTTTCTGGCATTTAATTTTATAATTTTATATTTTGACATTTTTGATATCTGCTCTTCAACAAATGTGATTGTTCTCTTTTTTAAAAAAAATATGTTTTTGTATAATAAAATTGTATGTTTGATATGGGTTAGACCACTAGATGGCAATAGAGGCTAAGAAAAATGTATATCTAAGTAATTAAGGTGAAAGGTGTGGTCTCACCTGACTGATGGCTATTTAAAGGTGATTAAGTCTAACAAACATTATGTGAACATGACTAAGGGATAACCACCCGAAACGTCGTTCTATTTTACCTGCTCCTACTATGTGTTTAATAAAGGAACTTTTTATATGAGAAGTGGTGCTGCTGCATTTTTTGAAGATTTTGGTATTACGAGTCAGGCAGGAGAGGGTCTACCGCTCACTTTTTTTCCACAATTTTAGGTTACCGCAAATCCCCTTACGTCAATTGCGTATCCTATCTTTTTAATTGGATTTTCCTAACGCCGGTATTATGATCGCCTAAAAAAGTGAGCGGTAGACCCTCTCCTGTCCAGACTCCTACCGCATTTAAACGTCAGTAGTTAGGAGTTTTATGGGCTAACTCCGTAACATAAAACTCTTAAATAAAGTGCTAAAAGTACACTAACACCCATAAACTACCTATTAACCCCTAAACTGAGGCCCCCCCACATCGGAAACACTTAACTAAAATGTTAACCCCTAATCTGCCGACCGGACATCGCCGTCAGTCTAATAAATATATTAACCCCTAAACCGCTGCACTCCCGCCTCGCAAACACTAGTTAAATTTTATTAACCCCTAATCTTCCAACCCCAACGTCGCCGCTACTATATTAAATTTATCAACCCCTAAACATAAGCCTAACCCTAAGTCTAACCTCCCTAACTTAAATATAATTTAAATTAAACAAAATTTACCATAATTAAATAAATTAATCCTATTTAAAACTAAATACTTACAGATAAAATAAACCCTAAGCTAGCTACAATATAACTAATAGTTACATTGTAGCTAGTTTAGGATTTATATTTATTTTACAGGCAACTTTGTATTTATTTTAACTAGGTAGAATAGTTATTAAATAGTTATTAACTATTTAATAACTACATAGCTAAAATAAGTACAAAAGTACCTGTAAAATAAACCCTAACCTAAGTTACAATTACACCTAACACTACACTATAATTAAACTAATTACCTAAACTACCTACAATTAATTACAATTAAATTAAATAAACTAAATTACGAAAAGCAAACAAACACTAAATTACAGGGGGAAAAAAAGAATTACAAGAATTTTAAACTAATTACACCTAATCTAATCCCCCTAATAAAATAAAAAAGCCCACAAAATAATAAAATTCCCTACCCTATTCTAAATTACAAATAGCCCTTAAAAGTGCCTTTTGCAGGGGCATTGCCCCAAAGTAATCAGCTCTTTCACCTGTAAAAAAAATACAATACCCCCCAACATTAAAACCCACCACCCAAACACCCAACCCTACTATAAAACTCACCCAATCCCCCCTTAAAAAAACCTAACACTACCATTGAGGACCACTTGTGCCCGGCTAGGTGAAGACGGCTCAAGGTAGGGTGATCTTCAAGGGGGTAGTGTTAGTTTATTTTAAGGGGGGATTGGGTGGGTTTTAGAGTAGGGTTGGGTGTGTGGTGGGTTTTAATGTTGGGGGGGTATTGTATTTTATTTTACAGTTGAAAGAGCTGATTACTTTGGGGCAATGCCCCGCAAAAGGCCCTTTTAAGGGCTATTTGTAATTTAGTATAGGGTAGGGAAATGTATTATTTTGGGGGGCTTTTTTATTTTATTAGGGGGATTAGATTAGGTGTAATTAGTTTAAAATTCTTGTAATTCTTTTTTTTTTTTGTAATTTAGTGTTTGTTTGTTTTTGTAATTTAGTTTATTTAATTTAATTGTAATTAATTGTAGGTAGTTTAGGTAATTAGTTTAATTATAGTGTAGTGTTAGGTGTAATTTTAACTTAGGTTAGGGTTTATTTTACAGATACTTTTGTATTTATTTTAACTAGGAAGTTATTAAATAGTTAATAACTGTTTAATAACTATTGTACCTAGTTAAAATAAATACAAAGTTGCCTGTAAAATAAATATAAATCCTAAACTAGCTACAATGTAAATATTAGTTATATTGTAGCTAGTTTAGGGTTTATTTTATAGGTAAGTATTTAGTTTTAAATAGGAATAATTTATTTAATTGTAGTTATTTTATTTAGATGTATTTAAATTATATTTAAGTTAGGGGGGTGTTAGGGTTAGGGTTAGACTTAGGTTTAGGGGTTAATAAATTTATTATATTGGCTGCGACGTTAGCGGCGGCAGATTAGGGGTTAATAAATTTAATATAGTTGCAGCGACGTTGGGGGGGCAGATTAGGGGATAATAAATATAATGTAGGTGTCGGCGATGTTGGGGGCAGTAGATTAGGGGTTAATAAGTATAATGTAGGTGGTGGCAGTGTCCAGAGCAGCAGATTAGGGGTTAATAATATAATGTAGGTGTCAGCGATAGTGGGGGTGGCAGATTGGGGTTAATAAGTGTAAGATTAGGGGTGTTTAGACTCGGGGTTCATGTTAGGGTGTTAGGTGCAGACATAAAATTAATTTCCCCATAGGAAACAATGGGGCTGCGTTAGGAGCTGAACGCTGCTTTTTTGCAGGTGTTTTATTTTCAGCCAGCTCAGCCGCATTGTTTCCTATGGGTAAATCGTGCACGAGCATGTTTTGCCATCTTACCGCTACCGTAAGCAACGCTGGTATTACAGTGAGATGTGGAGCTAAATTTTGCTCAACGCTCACTTTTCTGAGGCTAACGCTGGCTTGCAGAAAACTCGTAATACCAGCGTTGGCTTAAGTGAGCGGTAAGAAAAAAAGGCTTGTTAGCCCCGCACAGCCTTACCGACAAAAACTTGTAATCTAGGCGAAGGTTTTGAATTAAAGGAAGTCATTTATCAGAATAAACATTGAAGAGACATAAAGGTGCAGAAAGAACGTTCTCTAATGCAAACATGGGATAGTGAGCTATTCACTGCAGCATACATATGCATTTATGTGTAGCCACCAATTACCAATCATTTTCAGCTGTAAAAGGCAAAGTGCATTCATGCTCTGGAGTTTACTTTAATTATATGTTTAATCCTTTCAATGAGTTTCCAAATATGTTTTTAAAGACTACATACAAAGGAATTAAGTTCACATGCAGTATATTATTTCTTTACGGTCATGCCTAGCCTAGAGGAACATCAGTGTAAACTTTGGGAAGGGAAGGCGTTATTTGTTTCACACTATGGGCTAGATAACAAGGGGCGCATTGTTGCACCCAAGTGATATCAGGTTTTTGCGTACGTTGGAAATAGTGGGCATATTACAAGTTGAAAGTAAACGTGATCACAAGAGTGCAATTGCATTTCACGCTCGTCGAGTTAGCGTGACTGAAATAAAGTTGCATAAAACACAACATACATACATTTAAATCCTCTAATGACCGCAACATACTCTGTACGTCGCCGGTTGTAAAGGGTTTGCCTGCTTGCTATAGTACGGGTCAAGACTATTAGACCTGTCCTCCCTCCTGTAGGCTTGTAAGAATAGTGCAAGGCTGTGCTATTAAAAAACACACTTCCATAGAAAGACCAGCGACGTATAGGGTACGTCGCTGGTCTTTAATGGGTTAAAGTGATGGTAAACTCTGCTGTAGTAACATTATGGAATTACACTCTTCATTAATCAAATATTTAAACCACCAGCTTTACACGTCATCTCCTCTGTGCACTCTTGACAGGGTTCTCAAATAGCGTATGCGCAAGGCTCTCAATGATGTAAGTCAAGTAAACATTGAATCACGAAATTCAATGTTTACTTGGTTTTGCAGAGCAAACCTACTTGTGATCACTGTGAGCGAGCAATAGGAGAAAACAAGCATGTGCTAAGTTCACAAGCATTCGCTAAATGTGTGACATAATAATACAGGAGAAGTGTGCTGTAATGCACATGCGTGTACAGCTCGCCTAGACATAAGCCTGTCGAGCGACACAAATACTGATTGGATGAGCCAGTAAGGAAAAAAACCTTTGATCGCGGGGGGCAGGTGGGGGCTTGCAATAGAGGTGAAAATAAAAGGAAGATTTCTATTAAAAATGTAATATACTTTATTAAGCGAAAATTTGTATGCAAGGTTAATGGTACAAATAGATTAATATCACTTTAAAATTACAGTTACACTCATATAAACACTATCTACAAAAATTATTCATTTAAATATTTAAAAAAAAGTTAGAATGGATAAAATGTATATGGTATATGACAAGGTGTTTGACTGCAAAGGGCTATAATGAATATATACATATGTCTAAGTATATGTATGTACATGTATAGATGTGTGTACATATGTGTTTATGTATTTATGTCTTTTACTGTATATTTACTGTACATATTTCACATAATGTACATTTTTATTGCAAATACATATTTCTATATCTATATATACCCATACCTGCATATCTATTCCTATAGATATATAGGTATAGGTACAGTATCTATTTTATATTAACACTATCAGATATGTATATAGAAATATATATTTAACGCGTAATGCAATTTGGGTTTTATAATTATACATACTGTAAAAAAAAAATCTAAATAATCCATAGAATATATCTATATATTTTTTCAGTGTGTATAATCATTTTTAATAATTATTATTTATATTTTAAATAATATAAATTTAATATTTCAATAATGCGCATTGAGGGAAGCTATTCTTCATGTGTGCTAAGCTGACACTAAATTAGACCTAAAGTGCAAAACCTGAATCGCATTACACGTATTTTACATTCCTATGGTCTTCACAATGACATTTTTTTAATTTGTATTATTATTAAATTTCTATATATATCTGATGATAATAATGTAAATAGATATCTATACCTATATATCTATAGGGATTGATATACAGGTATAGGTATAAATAGATACATATATAAATATGTATTTACAATAAAACTCCTGTCAGGTTAGCGCACAAGTGATAAGTGTTAGAGGTGTTAGATTTTTTTTCTTCTACGATCTCCATTGACTTGGAGAATATGTTAATGAGGTTGCGATATCGCAAGGTCTTTTAGTTAGCGTGTGTTCGGTTTCGCTTGCGCACATACTTTTAACTTTCAACTTGTAATTTGTGCGCTACCTGACTAGCACAAAAAGCTTACTTCTAGCAACGTTTACACTTGAGCGATAGTGCTAAATAGCGTGCCAATTGTAAACTGGCCCTATATGTTTGGAAAAAGAGAGGCAACAGATGTACACAGAAATCCTAAATCTATGTCTAATCTATTCTGTAGTATATTTATCTATATAGTAGTATCTGTAGTATACAGTAAGTATATTTATGTATATAGTAGTATCTGCAGTATACAGTAAGTATATTTATGTATATAGTAGTATCTGCAGTATACAGTAAGTATATTTATGTATATAGTAGTATCTGCAGTATACAGTAAGTATATTTATGTATATATTAGTATCTGCAGTATACAGTAAGTATATTTATGTAAATAGTAGTATCTGCAGTATACAGTAAGTATATTTATGTATATAGTAGTATCTGCAGTATACAGTAAGTATATTTATGTATATATTAGTATCTGCAGTATACAGTAAGTATATTTATGTAAATAGTAGTATCAGTATCTGCAGTATACAGTAAGTATATTTATGTATATATTAGTATCTGCAGTATACAGTAAGTATATTTATGTATATAGTAGTATCTGCAGTATACAGTAAGTATATTTATGTATATATTAGTATCTGCAGTATACAGTAAGTATATTTATGTAAATAGTAGTATCTGCAGTATACAGTAAGTATATGTATGTATATAGTAGTATCTGCAGTATACAGTAAGTATATTTATGTATATAGTAATATCTGCAGTATACAGTAAGTATATTTATGTATATAGTAGTATCTGCAGTATACAGTAAGTATATTTATGTATATATTAGTATCTGCAGTATACAGTAAGTATATTTATGTAAATAGTAGTATCTGCAGTATACAGTAAGTATATTTATGTATATAGTAGTATCTGCAGTATACAGTAAGTATATTTATGTATATATTAGTATCTGCAGTATACAGTAAGTATATTTATGTAAATAGTAGTATCTGCAGTATACAGTAAGTATATTTATGTATATAGTAGTATCTGCAGTATACAGTAAGTATATTTATGTAAATAGTAGTATCTGCAGTATACAGTAAGTATATTTATGTATATAGTTGTATCTGCAGTATACAGTAAGTATATTTATGTATATATTAGTATCTGCAGTATACAGTAAGTATATTTATGTAAATAGTAGTATCTGCAGTATACAGTAAGTATATTTATGTATATAGTAGTATCTGCATTATACAGTAAGTATATTTATGTATATATTAGTATCTGCAGTATACAGTAAGTATATTTATGTAAATAGTAGTATCAGTATCTGCAGTATACAGTAAGTATATTTATGTATATATTAGTATCTGCAGTATACAGTAAGTATATTTATGTATATAGTAGTATCTGCAGTATACAGTAAGTATATTTATGTAAATAGTAGTATCTGCAGTATGCAGTAAGTATATTTATGTATATAGTAGTATCTGCAGTATACAGTAAGTATATTTATGTATATAGTAGTATCTGCAGTATACAGTAACTAAGTATATTTATGTAAATAGTAGTATCTGCAGTATACAGTAAGTATATTTATGTATATATTAGTATCTGCAGTATACAGTAAGTATATTTATGTATATAGTAGTATCTACAGTATACAGTAAGTATATTTATGTATATAGTAGTATCTGCAGTATACAGTAAGTATATTTAGGGACTGGGAGTGTATCTGTTATTCATTACACATATGCATAGAAATAAACAATGTTATAAGTGTGTCTGTCTGCCTATGTGCATATACAGAATAAAAAAAAAGCCAGCAGTACATCTGTGCTGTAGTATTTGGGTATACGTTATGCTTTTGTAAGGGGCAGAACTACCATTGATGCAGCAGGTGCAGTGGTACCAGGGCCCAGTGCTGGGGTGGCCCATAGCAGCTAGTCTGTAGTGTGCCTACATGGTCATTATGTATAATATAGATACCCAATATAATATATTGCAGTGTGTTCAATTTTAGTTTATATATATTCTGACATTATACAGCTCAGCATATTCATCAGAATATACATATACATCACATATATACAGAGCAGTGTACTCATCAGGGTATTGTATATATAAACTCACATCATCATACAGCACAGTGTGCTCACTGCCAGTGTATAAGTACTACTCAGTATCAGTGTGCATGTATGTATTATATATATATATATAGATAGATAGATATATTTATATATATATATATATATATACTGGCGTTCAAAAGTTTGGTGTCACTTAGACATATCCTTATTTTCCATGATAACAAACATGAAATTAGTTTAAATAGGAAATAAAGTAATTGGCACGGCTAGAAATAATGAATTGTAATGACTCCATGTACTAAGCGGCGGGCGGACAGCTTTTCAACTCACAAAGCTGTCCGCCAGCCTTCACTACACACGGGCAGCGGATCTGTTGATATGCGAACCTGCCCCGCTGCTTCGTACACGGAGCCCTAAGTTAAATAATAATTGTGTCCTTCAAACTTTGTTTTTTTAAAAGAATCCACCATGTGCAGCTATTACAGCCTTGCAGACCTTGGCATTTCTAGTTGTCAATTTGTTGAGGGGATCTGAAGAGATTTCACCGTTTGCTTCCTGAAGCACCTCCCACAAGTTGGATTGGCTTGATAGGCGCTTCTTATGTACCATACAGTCAAGCGGCTCCTTCTGGTGACTGTGCTGGCCACTACATTAAAGACAGAATACAGCTGACTGCTTCTTCCCTTAATAATTATACCATAGTTTGGAGCTGTGCTATGGTCATTGTCCTGTTTTAAGAGGAAATTGGCTTTAAATCAAGTGCCATTTACAGGGTATGGCATGGTGTTGCAAAATGTATTAATAACCTTCTTTTTTCAAGGTCCCTTTTACCCTGTATAAATCTCCCACTTTACCACCACCAAAGCACCCCCAAACCACCACATTGCCTCCACAATGCTTGACAGATGGCGTCAAGCACTCCTCCAGCATTTTTCATTTGGTCTCACAAATGTTATCTTTGTGATCCGAACACCTCAAACTTAGATTTGTCTGTCCATAACACTTTTTCCCAATCTTCCTCTTTTTTTATTATTATTATTATTGGCCAGTCTGAGATATGGCTTTTTCTTTGCAACTCTGCCTAGAAGGCCAGTATCTCTGAGTCGCCTTTTCACTGTTGATGTTGAGACTGGTGTTTTATGGGTACTATTTAATGAAGCTATGAGTTGAGGACATGTGAGGTGTCTTTTTCTCAAACTAGATACTAATGTATTTGTCCTCTTGCTCAGTTGTGCACTGGGGCCTCACATTTCTTTTTCTATTACGGTTAGAAACAGTTTGTGGTTTTCTAGGAAGGGAGAAGTACACAGAGTTGTACAAGATCTTTAGTTTCTTGACAATTTCTCACATGGAATATCCTTCATTTCTCAGAACAAGAATAGAATGACAAGCTTCAGAAGAAAGTTCTTTGTCTCTGGCCATCTTGAGCCTGTAATTAAACCCACATTTGTTGATGCTCCAGATACTCAGCTAGTCTAATGAAGGGCAGTTCTATTGCTTCTTTAATCAGCACAACAGTTTTCAACTGTGCTAACATAATTGCAAAAGGGTTTTCTATTGATCAATTAGTCTTTTAAATGATAAACTTGGATTAACAAACATAACGTGCCATTGGAACACAGGACAGATTGTTGGTGGTAATGGGCCTCTGTACACCTATGTAGATATTCCATAAAAAATCAGCCGTTTCCAGCTACAATAGGTATTTACAACATTAACAATGTCTACACTGCATTTCTGATCAATTTGATGTCTTTCGAAAACAAGGAAATGTCTAAGTGACCCCAAACTTTTGAACGCCAGTGTATATATTAGGGATTTGCATTGGTCTATTTCGGCAGCAAGCAAATAATGAATATAGTGACCGCCAGTGGCATATGGCTATTTTTGGAGCTTTCTTCTTGTGAAAGTGCAACATACCAAGATCTGCTATTTGCAATTTTGTACCAGCATCTTTTGTTAAAGAGACAGGAAACCCCAACATTTTCTTTCATGATTCGGATACAACATACCATTTTAAACAACTTTTCATTTTACTTCCATTATCAAGTTTGCTTTGTTCTCTTGTTATCCTTTGCTGAAGGAACAGCATTGCACTACTGGCATGAAGATGAACACATCTAGTCAATCAATCACAAAAGACAAATGTGTGTAAGCATCAATTAGTAGCAGTGTATGATATGTGTATATTCTTTTTCAACAAGGGATACCAAGAGAACAAAGCACATTTGAAAATAGTAGTGAATTTAAAAGTGTCTTAAAATGACATGCTCTATCGGAATCATACACGTTTAATTTTGACTTTCCTATCCCTTAAAGTAGGTCAGGTACTGGTGTTTGTATTAGTTGTCCACAACTTTCCCATTACTGTGTAGATTATGTAATTGTGCCTCCCAGTTCTCCTACATATGCACCTATTTCCTTGTAAATAAATGAAAAGGCCCTGGAGGTGCATTATTATTCCTATGCACCACTAGATCATAATGAAAATTTCACACAAATAGACAGAAGAACATAATTTTTCTTCTGCGGCTGTTTAAGAGCTCTTATTTCAGCTCTCACAGTAAATGTGCTACACAGGGAGCAATGATTGCCATAAAACACTAGATTCCAGGGATTTTTTTATCAAGGGGTCAGTGTCAGTTACTCTGTAGCGATGTGTTTCCTATCGTTTTTCCTCCTAACTTATATATCTGACAACTGGGAAAGCTTTTTATTGAGGATATGGAAGTCTACTGCAATGCCAATACCTCCCACTTTTTTATACTTAAAGGAGCATAGAATACCATATATTAAAGGGGAGTCATACACCCGTCTTACATGTAGATGATTAGTCGCCATAGTAACGACGATCACCTGTATCTGTAGACACCTAGGGAAGTTCTTACTAGAGAAAGAGTTTTTCAGGACCATTGCTTCTCCTCAGAAACCATCTTTCTTTTGAAGTGATACATGAACCTTATTTTTCTATAATTGTCATAAAAAGGCAGCTACTCACCTAAATTATTAGTTATATGGATACAAATCCCTAAAGATCCCACCCCCTATTTCAAATGAGGTGTGTCCTACCACTTTATGTTTCAGGAAATTCTAGAAATAGCACTCGCTGTATAATTGGTGATCTTTTTGTATCCTGAAACTCTTAAAGATACCATAGCACCGCAGTTTTAGTGCAAAAAATGTGGGAACACCTCTTTGGAAAATATAGTAAAGTACTGAGTTAGATATTAGGTGGCCGAATTATCAAGCTTCGAATGGAGCTTGATGCCCCTGTTTCCGCGCAAGCCTTCAGGCTCGCCAGAAACAGAAGATATGAAGTAGCAGTATAAAGACCGCTGCTCCATAACTTGTCCACCTGCTCTGAGGCCGCGGACAGAAATCAACCCAATCGATTACGATCGGGTTGATTGACACCCCTTGCTAGCGGCCGGTTGGCCACGAATCTGCAGGGGGCGGCATTGCACAAGCAGTTTATAACTTCACAAGCAGTTCGTATGTTCACATGTTCACATGTGTCGGCATTCAGCGATGTCTGTCAGACAAGATGCTCTGAGCGGATCATGTCGGACAGACCGATAATAAATCGGCCTCTATGTGTCCTTGTTAAGCCACTTGAAATGGAAATTGATACATTTTAAATTAAAATTACAACTTTATGTAATAAAAATACACCCAAACACAATGCTGAAAACACACATTTACTTTGATATTTTATCCTTATCTGTTTTTGATAACGCGGTAACTAGTTATAATTTAGTGTTTCAGACATCAGGTACTAGTGAGTTAATTTCCTCAAATACAGTCTATCTGTTCCAGAAGCCTTTTAATTGTTCTAAATGAAGAGTTCTCTCTTTTTATTTATGAATTTCAGTTTTTGACCATTTATTAGTATCAAGTAACTAGATAATGAATTGATTGACACCCCCTGCTAGCGGCCGATTGGCCATGAATCTGCAGGGGGCGGCATTGCACAAGCAGTTCACAAGAACTGCTGGTGCAATGATAAATGCTGACTGCATATGCTGCCAGCATTTATCGATGTGCGGTGGACATGATACGCAACATCGTATCATGTCCGCTCGCACTATAATAAATTGGCCCCCTAGGTGTTCTTAACTGCAGTGGCAATCAACTGAGAGAGCCATGTGCAAACAAGGGATATTTCACTCCCAATTATTCACAGATAGACCGATAGACCCCCTAACTAAGATGACTGCTGCCATTCAGTGTGCAAGAACAGTGTTATGGCCATAGCCCTGTTTTGCTTAAGCCATAGTGTATATCCACAGGAATGTTTATATACACAAGACATAAGCAACAATGGCAAAATGGCAAATTCTAAGTCTGTGCCCTGAAATAATAAGAAAAAAGGAAAAAACTGTAGCTAACTCTCAACCCACATAAAAGTAATCAAGTGCATAAAAATTAGCTCAGAACTGGCTAAAGAGGATGCTGGTAATGTGTGTTTCTGGCAGTCAAGTAGTTTACACATGTGCTTATGTATACTGGTCTAAAATTATACAGTAAAATAGCTTTGTTATATTCCCTTATATTAAGCCCTAACAATGCTTCAGGGGTGAATTGCAAATCACATGCCTGCTTCAGCAGTATATTTAACATTAATAATAAACAAATAATTAATTTATCCATATTTAAAATCATTTATACTTTGTACTATCAATCCCAGTCTTGCTTATACAACATGTTTGCTTTGCAAATGTGCTGATAATTTAGCCACCAATCAGTAAGCGCTACCCAGGTACCAACCAAAGATGGGCGGGCTTGTAAGCTTACATTCCTGCTTTTTCAAATAAAGATATAAAGAGAACAAAGAAAAAATTATAATAGGAGTAAATTAGAAAGTTTATTAAAATGTAATGCTCTGAATCACAAAAGAAAAAAATTGGGTTCAGTATCCCTTTAAGTAAATATTATTAATGCTAGCAAAAACAGACTATTTTGAGAATATGGGGCCAAATTATTAAGGGCCAAACAGCTCCTGATGCCCCTGTTTCCACTCGAGCCTTCAGGCTCGCCGGAAACAGCAGTTAAGCAGCGGCCTCAAGACCGCTGCTCCTAAACTGGTCCTTGCTCTGAGCGGCCGACAGCAATCAACCCGATCGAATATAATTGGGTTGATTGACACCCCCTGCTAGTGGCCAATTGGCTGCAAATCTGCAGGGGGCGGCATTGCACAAGCAGTTCACAACTTCACAAGCAGTTCACATTTTCGGCATTCAGAGATGTCTGTCGAACATGATTCGCTGAGCGGATCATGTCGGACAGACCGATGAGTGGATCATGTCGGACAGATCGATGAGCGGATCATGTCGGACAGACCGATGAACGGATCATGTCGGACAGACCGATGAGTGGATCATGTCGGACAGACCGCTGAGCGGATCATGTCGGACAGACCGATGATAAATCGGCCCCTATGTGTCCTTGTCAAGCCACTTGAAATGGAAATTGATACATTTTAAATTAAAATTATAACTTTATGTAATAAAAATACACCCAAACACAATGCTGAAAACACACATTTCTTTTTATATGTTATCCTTATCTGTTTTTGATAACACGATAACTAGTTATAATTTAGTGTTTCCGACATCAGGCACTAGTGAGTTAATTTCCTCAAATACAGTCTATCTGTTCCAGAAGCCTTTTAATTGTTCTAAATAAAGAGTTCTCTCTTTTTATTTATGAATTTCAGTTTTTGGCCATTTATTAGTATCAAGTAACTAGATAATGAATTCTTTCTTTGAAACTATACTAAGAGGATTTTCTCAGCTCTTTAGGGATTTATTTAGCTTGATATATATTTTCTCCATACTGGAATCTGGTCTCTGCTATTATATTACAGTAGGTCCTAAGCACAATGATGTAAAATTATCACACATTATAGTTACTTTTTATTTCTGTAGAAAGCTAAAATAAAGGTACTTTAATGGTCTTTATGATCTTTGACGAGAACAGTGGACAATGTGTAAATTCTTTTGTGATTAAGGATTCAAGCAGAGAAAGCTTGGAATAATGTCTGCAGTGATTAGCATAGATAACACGTGCTTAAAAGGGGAACATAGAGTGAAACCAAGGGAAGAACAAAAATTAGTGGTAAATAAACATTGACACATTTTCTGTTTTACATTTAGCTGTTCTTTTTAAAAACAATATAGCAACGATCAAACTTTAAAGGGACAGAAAAGTGTGTGTGGGGGAAATGCTCTACTGTGTTTAAGTATTTTATTGTAGCAGTACTGCTTGCATATAACTGTGTGTTTAACAACGGCAAAGGAGTTAAACACATAGTTAACATCAGCTCAAGAGCAATGCACTACTAGGAGCTAGCTGAATACATCTGGTGAGCTAATGAGGAAGCATATTCAGGATCTGTTTCAGATCTTTCTAAGAAGTCTGACCCCAGTTCCCCCAGCCCGGGCAAATATCTTCATTTCTGGGGACTGACCTGGCTATGCCTGAGAAACACCCCTATTTGGCTCCTCCATGACACACCCTGCAGTCCAGCCAATAAAATACTAGTTGGCCACCAACTACAAGTCCCCTCACCTCCTTGTCCCTAAAAGCCTCCTGGTAATGTTGGAATGTGTGTATACTTGTGTAGCCCTCAATCACCAGTGAGCTTTCAGTAGTGCGCTACTGCTACTAAGCCTACCTATGATACAAAAGGGTAAATTTAAAAGGTAAAATTAAAAGTCTCTTAACATTGCATGCTTTACCTTAACAATGAAAGCCTGGGCAGACAAGGTTCACAACTAGAGAACCTGGTCACCAAGCCCATTGCCAGCATTTCGCAAGGAAATCAGAGAGGATGGTTTGTCATGTTTGGGGTGTTTTAACGCCACAAACTCTGAGGTGGCAGAGAGGTTAAAGGGTCACTCAAGTCAAAATTAATCTTTCATGATTAAGATAGAGGATGCAATTTTAAACAACTTTCCAATTTACTTCCTTTATCAAAATGTGCACAGTCTTTTTATATTTACACTTTTTGAGTCACCAGCTCCACCTCCTACTGAGCATGTGCAAGAATTCACATAATATATGTATATGTATTTGTGATTGGCTGATTGGTGTCACATGATACAGGAGGAGTGGAAATAGACACAAAATTTGAAAATCAAAAGGGAAGGAGAACAGCACACCTGTTTGTGGGGCACGGAGTAAGATTTGCCAAATCTTGTCAATCCAAATAGTCATACATCCAAAGCACTCCAGGCACCAGAAGAAATCTTTGTTTAAAAGACCTTTATTTTCAATAGTTGGGTCCAAAAATTTACAGGAGCAACGTTTCGAACCTACAATAGCTAGGCTCGTAGTCATGTACATGACTAAGAGCCTATTGTAGGTTCGAAACGTTGTTCCTGTAAACTTTTGGACCCAACTAATGAAAATATAGGTCTTTTAAACAAAGATTTCTTCTGGTGGCTGGAGTGCTTTGGATGTATACCTTTGAAATTTGTCAGAAAAAAAATCTACTACTCATTTGAAATTGGATGCTGCTTTCTACCCCCGTAAGACCGCTGCTCCTTAACGTGGTGGACTGCAATCATCCCGATACGATCGGGATGATTGACACCCCCTGCTAGCGGCCGATTGTTTACGAATGTGCAGGGGGCAGCATTGCACAAGCATTTCACAAGAAATGCTTGTACAATGTTAAATGCATTGTCAATTGTTGATTCTGTAAATCTACTGTATTTACTGGTCCTTTAAAAAGCAGTGGTCAAATGACTGCAACTTCTTGACTTACAGTAAGCAGCAGGGGCTCCAAATCAGCTTCAGCTGCTTGATAAATGGAACCCAAAGTATGGTTTGTATGTGAGAACCAGTGAGATGTAGTGCAAGAGTGTGAAGTAAACTTGTTAAGCATTAAAAAAAAGCCAGCAAACAGCCAAACTGTGCTCTGTAAAGTAGTTTTCTAGTGGTCTATTTGGCCAAATTAGAAAACTGAAAAAAATCATCTCAAATCTAGTGTGAAAAGTGTATTTTATGGATTTGTATCTCATTGGGGAGAAGTCTCAGAGAACTGTGTCTCACAAGCTAACCTGAGAAATCATTTGAATACTCATACAAATAGTTTTCCTATGGAAGTGAAATATAACCCTAGGTTTTACAATGTGTTTGGTGCTGCCTTTCACTTGTCAGTTTTAGACAGCAAGAACTTTTTTGTGTTTTGTCCCTCTTTTTATTGCTTTACTGATTGAAGCAGACTGTGTGTAAAGGATGTAAGCAGAAGATATAGAGGCCCATTTATCAAGCTCTGTATGGAACTTGTGGGCCCGTGTTTCTGGCGGGTCTTCAGACTCGCAAGAAACAGCAGTTATGAAGCAGCGGTCTAAAGACCGCTGCTCCATAACCCTGTCCGCCTGCTCTGAGCACAATTCAACCCGATCGAGTGAGCTGCTGGTGCAATGATGAATACGGGCTCGTATTGCTCTCCGCATTCAGCGAGGTCTTTTCTCTTTTAATGATAATGTAGCAGAGCTATACCAGGTTAAAACAGAGGATGATAAAACTGATTTGATGATGGCTGAATAAAAACAAGTTAACAGTTTTTGAGTCAGGCTAAATTTTTTAAGTTGCCTTAAAAAGTACAAACGTTGTTGAGACTTTTTAATTATAGTAAGAATCTTAACGTCCCATTTCAAATCATGTTGAATTGTTGTGCCAAGGAATTTGTTCAGTGTAACTCTGTCTACTATACAATCTTTCATTTTCAGAGAAGAAGTTGATGGAGACTTTTTTTTCTAAAATCAATTACCATCTCTTTGGTTTTATGAACATTTAATTCTTATTTGTTTGCTTCACTCCGTGTTACCAGCCGGTCTACTTCTATGTTATAGCTCAGTTCATCTTCATCTAAGATAAGCCCAATAGTAGTGTTGTCTGCAAATTCTAACAACTTCATAGATTCATTTGCAGAAGTACAATCGTTGGTTTACAAGGAATATAGTATCCTCCACAGATCTAGAAGATCTGTATACAAACTGTAGTGGATCTTCATTTGCAGAAGTACAATCGTTGTTATACAAGGAATATAGTATCATCCACAGATCTATAATATCTGTATACAAACTGTAGTGGATCTTCATTTGCAGAAGTACAATCGTTGGTTTACAAGGAATATAGCATCATTCACAGATCTATAAGATCTGTATAGAAACTGTAGTGGATCTCGAACGGTGTCAGGCAAGGCTTTTAGATGGTGCAGCATTATCTTTTCAAAGCATTTCATAATAACAGATGTAAGAGCAACAGGCCTGTAATTATTCATGCTCAAAATCTCTTGTTTCTTCAGAACCAGAATAATAATTGCAGATTTAAAACCGGCTGGTACAGCATATTGTGTTAAGGACTGGTTAAAAATATCAGTAAAAATAGGTTCAAGTTGGTCAGCACAATGATTTAACGTAGCAGGAGAAATATTGTCAGGGCCTGGTGCTTTCTCAGGCCTCTGTCTTTTAAAACTAGAGTTTACTTGTTGTTCAGTGATTTTAAATCAGAGATAATTACAGACGGCCTTTGTCAAATCTAGAGTAGAAGTTGTTTAATTGGTTAGGTAATAAAGTTATATTAGCTGAAGGTTTTGCTTTATAGTTTGTAATAGACTGGAGACCTTTCCAGACTGTAGTACTGTCATTTGCAGAACAAAGTTGTTTGAGTTTACCTTTATATTGTTTTTTACCACCTTAACTGCTTTTTTTTAACAAATATTTAGCTTTTTTAAATGCTTCTTTATCACCATTCATATAAGCTTCCTATTTAACAGAGTGCAGCTTCCTTAGCTCTAGAGTGAACCAAGGTTTATTATTATGGAGTTTACGTACAGACGTTGCTGGATTACAAACTCCTTCACAAAAGCTGATATAAGAGGTGACTGTATCAGCATAATAATCTACATTCTTATTGATAATATCCAAAAATATTCCAATTGGTGGATTCAAAGCCATCTTTTCATTCAAAAAATATAGATATAGATAGATATACTGTATATAGATATAATTAAATAGAAATAGATAGATAAATAGATAGACTATATGTATATAAATAGATAGATAGATAGATAGATAATAGTTAGATGATAGATAGATAGATAGATAGATAGTATATAAATAGATAGATAAATAGATAGACTATATATATATATATATAAATAGATAGAAGAAAAAAACTGAGAATTTGCATATCTTACCCAGAATTCTCTTGTGCATTGGTAACATTGTATATGAGGTATTTCTGGGGAAAAGCGAGTGGAGAATCTTGCCTAGATTGTGCTAATTTCCTATGCAAATATTTACATTGATTTAATTTTGAGACATGGAGGATTTTAATTTCAGTTTTTTTATCTCCCCCATAATTTTAATGAATTTTGGTTAAATAGATAGATAGATAGATAGATAGATACCCACTTACTATAAAAATGTTTTCCAGAGACACTCAATAATGTCTACAAGACCTAAAAAGACCACAGATACAGAATTTAACGAGCATTTTAATTGAATGTACTTTACCAACTGTGTCCACATCAATGGGCAGTTTACTAAATATAAGTTATAACAGGAAAACGAGGTATGCTCCATAATAATGAGTTACTGTATTTCTATTCTTTTTCTGTATGTTTCCAAAGCGGAGGAGATGGCTCAGTCACCTGCACTTCGTTCAGAGTACTTGGTCTCAGGGATGCGAACCCCCCCTGCCCGGAGGAACAGCAAACTGGCCACACTGGGCAGAATCTTCAAGCCATGGAAGTGGAGGAAAAAGAAAAGTGAAAAGCTTAAGCAGACATCTGCAGGTAATGTCTAAACTGGGGTTGGGGGCAACCCACCTCCACCTACATATCTATCTATCTATCTATTTATCTATGTATCTATTTATCTATCTATCTATATATCTATTTATCCATCTATATTTTTATCTATCATGTACTGCATAAATATTTATTATATTTAACTTGTAACAATGTCTAGCAGTTAAGAAACACATTAAAGTGGTAACTCATTTGTTTCTATAATTAAAGGTGCATTCTAAAGCCAAATTTATATAATGCAATTTGTTCAAGCCATGGGCATCTGCAAATATTTTTGGGTGAGGGAGGGTAAATTACCCCAAACAAAAAAATGTCAGTTGCAATACATACAGCAGAAGTTGCTTCTTATACACATGAACTGCATATCAATTAGAAAATAGTGACTTTTTGGCATAATAACTGGATGCTTATGCTTGTATTTAAAGGTCAATTTTTTTGGTGGGAGGGGATTAACCCCCTTTTCTCCCTCTTCCAAACACCCATGGTTAGAGCAGGTGATTTTTACATAACTGACTCTAGATAGCTATTATATAATTGTGAGGGATAAAGTCTTCCTTGCAGAACCTGAGCAGGACACAGTTGGTCAGCCACCCAACTCCGGCAATTACACAACTCTGCTAATCAACGGCCATTTGCAAGAGAGTGGTACATTACTTATGTATCTAAATTAAACACATCAAAATGTCCCTTTAAAGGTGAGAAATTATGGATAAAGCATGTATATTACCAAAATCAGATACTATATATAAAGCACAAATCAGGGCTAGATTACAAGTGGTGCGCCATTGTTAGCAAGGGTCACGATAATCAATATCACACCCGCGCTAACTTGCGCACATAATACAATTTGGAAATAAATGTGTTTGCTTAAACGTAAACAAATTTAGCACACACCAGGTTTGCTCGTGTAAAGACCTATATGTGTATATACATGTGTATTGATATATACATATATATATATATATATATCCTCCATGTGTATCTGCACTCTCAATGTCCAATAGTCACCAACCAGGGTGCCAGATCAGTAAGTATTCATAGTAATCTGCAACATAGGACTGCACTCACTGGATTTATGTAAAAAATCTCTTTAATTAGGTTAATTAAAGAGATTTTTTACATAAATCCAGTGAGTGCAGTCCTATGTTGCAGATTACTATATATATATATATATATATATATATATATATATATATATATATATATACACGCACAAACCAATATATATATATATATATATATATATATATATATATATATATATATACATACAGAGTATATATATATATATATATATATATATATATATATATATAAATATATACATAAATACAGATATAAACACAAACATATATATATATATACACACACACACATATATTGTTTGCGCAGGTCACAATAACCAATATCATGCCTCCACTAACTTGTGCGCATATTAAAGGTTGAAAATAAACGTGTTCGCTTAAACGCAAACAAATTTAGCACACACCAGGTTTGCTCGAGTGGAGACCTAGGGTAAAGTGTAAAAGTTAAAAAAATATCTGCACCAAACACAGCATAAATACATTAAAATAGTAACGTATTTATACACTATCTATTAAAAATGATGTATTTGAATATTATTATTTTATATAAGGGTTAAAAGATATATGATATATGACAAGGTATTTGAATGGAAATGGCTATAATGTGTATGTATATATATATATATATATATATATATATATATATATTGTTGTGGTTTCGCTCTGTTGGCTTATGCCTGTTTGTTTATTTACTGTGATTGTCGTGCCTGCTACTCTACTATCTAATGCGCTCACTTCATAGATAATGGTAAATTCATAGGTGGTTTGTTATTCCTATTAAAGGCGGAACTAGCACTTCTGGGATTGAGTTATATACACCAATTAAGTATTGTAGTAAGGCTCTGCATGTTTACCTATAAGGTTGCCTATTTTAATGTAGTGTTATGTTTGCTATGTGGTGGAGGGGTGTCACTGTTTTGTTTCATGCATTGATTTTCTAGTATATATTGCTTGAATTACATGAAGTCCAATTGTGTATTTTGTATTTTTTAGAACATATTTGTCTTCAGAAAGGCATAAATTGGGGCCGAAACGTCGACAATCAAACTGTTACTTTAAACATTTGGAAATAAAAATTATATTTTTTGCAAGAAAAATTCCTGTGAATGCCCTCCCAAGAAAAGAAAGATTCTATATACACTATAGAGGATAGCACCCAGGTAGTGAGTACACCCAGGAGGTTGGAGTGCTGGGCTACTGGCTAACTAACTTTTATATATATATATATACATACAGGTGAAACTCGAAAAATTAGAATATCGTGCAAAAGTTCATTTATTTCACTAATGCAACTTAAAAGGTGAAACTAATATATGAGATAGACTCATTACATACAAAGCAAGATAGTTAAAGCCGTGATTTGTCACAATTGTGATGATTATGGCTTACAGCTCATGAAAACCCCAAATCCACAATCTCCGAAAATTAGAATATAACATGCAATCAATAAAACAAGGATTCTAAATACCTGTAGAACAATATCGGACCTCTGAAAAGTATAAGCATGCATACTGTATGTACTCAGTACTTGGTTTGGGCCCCTTTTGCAGCAATTACTGCCTCAATGCAGCGTGGCATGTAAGCTTTCAGCCTGTGGCACTGCTGAGGTGTTATGGAAGACCAGGATGCTTCAATAGCGGTCT